>NC_068357.1:10606322-10730784 GCF_020536995.1 Dreissena polymorpha
TAATTTAGCAAATAAAATAAAGTATGATTATTTATATTACAAAAAAAATCTTTCTCGAAACAAGCATTTATAATATTGAATGCGAATTACATTTAAAATACAACTACATATACAACACCATAATAATTCATAATGACAGTAAGTTTTTTGTTTTAAAAAAGAACTTTCTCCATTAAGGTTCATTATCCCATGGCGATCCACTCTATTTACTCTCTAACTGGCGATAACATGACTGTATTGAATGTTCATAAGTAGCCTTTGAACATATTTTTAAGGCAAACTTGCACTGACCAAGGCAACTCGCAGTTCCGTTAAACGTAACGAAAATGAAAATACAGCTTTAGATAATAAAACTCTTAGTCTAAAATATGTTGCTAACAATAATTGCAGACAAGAGAAACTAAAATGCTTTCATTTTGTTCTTTATTTTATTCATATTTTAAAATATGATAGCATTGTGAAGCTTTGACTTTAAATGAATGCAATTACTAATTTAAAAATATTACTATCATTTAATTAATGTATACATACGCTTCTTATTGAACGATTTCACTGAGGTAACAGCGGTCAATGTGGAAATGACGTTCAATCCACAGAACTCTCCAAATTATTCAATCGTTTCGCGTTGCAACGCTTTATAATTTTCATGTTTTTAAAATCGTAAAAAGATGCATATAATGGATATTTAAGAGCATGGTTAATGTTCAGTATTACTGTTTCGCCACAAATATAATAACTACAACAAAAAATTGATAGTCTGAAACATTTTTTTTAATTTTGTCAATTTACAAAAACGTAAAAAGGTCCATTTAACTAGGTCAACGTGCGCTTTTCTTATTTATCAACATTACGTTTGCAAATTCGCATGAATGTTAAATAATAAATCAAGTGCAATGTTATGCTATGTCATACATATTTTCATAAAATAATAAATGTCTAGCATATTATCATGTATTACATTGTTGAAGCCTTTTGTCTCAGTGACACAAAAATACTGTGTAATAATTATAAAGTTGTAACATCTTAAAGCGTTTAGATTTTCAATAGTATTCACATTTTATTTTTCAAAGGCACCGTAACCACACTTCAAACTGTTAGAACTGTGAATCCCATAACGGACGATATGAATCTCTGAGCACTTTATGATACTAAGGTTGCTTTAGATACGGTTTAATACCGAAGTCCCGTAAGTATGGGTAAAAAATAACAATTACCAAATGGTTTATTAACAAATTGTCGAAAACGCGCTCAAACCTTTTTACAACAGAATAATTGTTTACTGAACAAATATCTACATGAACACACATATAAAAAGCATTAACAAATTCAAAGTGTATCCACTTACCCTCAAAGAGAATGTCTTCTGCAGTCGATGAAAGAACACGGTCATTGTTGTCTTTTTATATCTTATTTACGGATATCTGGAAGATTTTGTGTAGTTTCGATACCGAAAAATCTTTATATCTCAACTATACATATATTTAACAATCAATCATGGCCATTTAAATATAACATTGGTCTATCTGATTGAAGCTAACATAAGAAGGTACAGCATTGTAGTCACTCACTAAGTTTAATCTGTATATTTGCCCGACATTGTTTTTGGCCACTTAAACAAAAAGATTTTAGTTTAATTCGAAAATACTATTGCAGATGTACATTTGATTCACTTTGGATAATAAAACACTAACGCTATCAACAAAACATGAGGGGATAAATAATCATATCTTGATTTATAAACGGATCTAAATTAGTTTTAATCCTGAAGATCTCAACATTGTGAGATATATTTTGGACATACCACTTAAAATGTTTACTTGCAATAAAGACTCATCATAAATGATCTCTATCTGTATCTAAAAATACTCTGACCAAACAGGATGCTTTCGTTCTGGTTTTACGACAAACAAATTGAAACTCCAATTGCATCGGCTTGCCCCTATTTCTCGAAAATTCTGAAGTCGGTTTTAAGAAACACTTTCTTAAGTCGCTTATGATTTGGAATGTTTTTACTTTTTTTAAAGTTCATTGTTTTAATTAAAAGGCATGTGTGTTGTGAACTTTAAAACTAACTTTCATTCAGAGCTATATATATTTTTTTGCTTCAAACGTATTTGATACATTTATTGCAATTAAAGAAAAGACACTTTAATCCAATCCTTAAAAACCGACGTGATTTAATCATTGCTACAAGTAGTTTGAAAGCTTTGGAACAAACCGTTTTAGCGCACAAACCTCACACTTGGACGAGATTTTTTTCTCAAAGCATTGAATTGCAAAGAAAAATCGTCTACCATTAAAGGCCAGCTCACTAATTTCACGTTTTGGTAAATTGACAAAATTAAAAAACGTTTTTTTAGATTCACAAATTTTGCTTTTAGTTATGATATTTGTGAGGAGACAGTAATACTAAACATTAACAGTGCTCTAAAATATCCATTAAATGCATCTTTTGATGATTTAAAAACCTAAAAATTATAAATCGTTGCAACGCGGCGAAACGATAGAATAATTTGGAGAGTTCTGTTGTTGTCGTTATATAGTTCGTGAAACTACGAGAGTTGCTTATATAAAGAATAAAATACACCCCTCAGTGTATGCGGACGGATAGCCCAGTGGTCTAAGTGGTAGACATTTACTCCAGAACTCCATGGGTCAGTGGTTCGGGCCCCGTTGATGGTTACTTAATTTTCATTTTTAAATTTTATTCTTGATTTTTAAATGGCGCTTTTTAGATATTTATCAATATAAAGCACGTAATGACAAACTTCAATACATGCCAAAATATATGAAAAGGCCCCTTTAAGTTATTCCCAATATGAACTGTTAATCTCCTGTCTAAATTATTGCAAGACACCGTCTTGTTGGAAATTCAAAATCAATGTTTGTCAGATCTTCTTTTCTAGCATAGAATTACTGAGCGGTATTATTGGTCTATGCCACTGAACTAGTATTTTAAATAATAATCTAACAAGACACATTTGATTTTCAATGTAGAATTTGCGTCAGTTGCTCAGTAAAACCGAATCGATATGTACAGAGATAAACTATTAAAACAAACCTTTTTATACAAATTGCAACATACATGTACTTCTACTTAAAATCAATATTATTGTATGATTAATGATTCATATCTATATAAACTGATCGCGTGCTTAAAAGAAAAAATATATATGAGGGAAACAATTATTGTAACTTCGATTTCGTATAACACAAAGTTTTCAACCTTTCAATAAAATTTAAGCAGCATATGGCTTTTGCTTACCTCAACGCCAGCAAATATGTAGGAATGACATCGAGACGCACACTCCAACGGCGAGTTTGACGTCGAGTCGGGATACCGCACAGGCAAGACACATAGCGCCTTATCCTCAAAGCATCCGAGGTATTCGTTAGCTTTAAATAATCGCAATAAGGTAATATAAATTGTATATATTAGTACGTTATATGTCAAAGTCGATTGCTACTCAGGTGCTGGGCAGGATTGTTCTTCTTTACCCAGTTCTTAGCAAACAATCAAAATTTTTTTTTTTAACTTCAGACTTTAAAAAGTACTTTTATCCGGCAACTTCATCATTGGAATTTGTTACAAAAACAATTTTTATAAAACTTGATTCTGCAATGCTAAATTCATCAATACTTCATCTTTGGATTTTGTTACAAAAACAAATTTTATAAAACTTGATTCTGCAATGCTAAATTCATCAATACACGATTTAGAATCGTTTGCAAGTATAATATTATATGCGATTACAAATGAACAGTTGTACACGTATGTGAACATCACACAACTTCTTTCAAACCACATTCCCTGATCTGAGTCTCCTAGCTCCGAACGATAACGCTACATGAAAGAATGTCAACGACTTACGTTTCGAACAGATGGGTCCGTCCCAACCTGGTGCACATTTGCAGACAAAGTCTTCACTATAGACCGCATCAGTGCAAGTTCCTCCCTGTAGGCACGGATTGGGAGTACAGCCAACCAACACGCTGGTCACGATGCAGGATTCAACAATTACGTGAACAAACATCTTGAAACTGAATCAAAATCCATCAATTGAAATATTTAGTTTTATTTTCAAATATCTTAACTAAAAATGATATTTTAACATACAATCCCAATATAATTGCTAGAATCTATAACAATAAAGTTTTTATTTCAAAATGTCACACATTTACTTTTTTCATTAGTCGGACAATTCAAATAGAAAAGAGTAAAGTTAAAGAATAATTTAATCTAATGAACTTTATTTTTCGCAAGGTAGTTTTCAATACAATACCACTAACCGTTTGAATACAGAAGTAACTCAAAAGAATGTAGTATAGTCTACTTGATGACTATAGCAATATATACGCATCGAAAGTGTTAGGTAAGTGTATTTTACATAACAACTTGGATCAATTTCAAGATTTTATTATTTTTTACACGCTCGAATAAAACATTACACACTTTAGTCGCGACATTCGGGTATAATTTCGGCAATTCATTACATAAGAAAAGATTTCCGATAACAAATGCAAATGAATTTTAAAATCATTGGTTACACCTTTTTCCTTTGGAAAAATAAACGATACATGATGTTATCAAAACTTTAAATATGTGCGCGTAGTGGTACATGAACAAAAGATAAACTCATTATATCCACTTCAACACGCCTTCTTTCAAAACATCAATCAGCTAAATTAAAATGGATTGATATAATACACGTAAGTATAACTCTGATTAAATCTCGCTTCATTAATTGCGAATTTTGTGTTCTTTTGTGAAACTTTTACCTGTATAGAATATGTAGTTCATGTGTTGCACAAATACACACGAACTTTATAAATAAAATCAATTAGGAAATACGTCGCGTTAAATCCGTTTTACAAGAAATTTTGCCCAATTGTATATTGTTTCTCTGTTCAATAGATTTTAATTAGATCACGGCCTGTACCCAGATAATCCTTATGCAGTTCCAAAAACCTAAATACTTTTAACAGTAATTTTCGGGATGAGCATTACGTCTTCATACGTATTTTGAGTGTTAACGTCAAACGTGTAACGGCTATATTGCCTGAATGTATTAGTTTTAGATAGACGCTTTGATCTCATCTTCGATCTTCCAGGCGTCTTTGTTCTGTTCGAGTCTCTCCAGCTGTCCCACGTCTTACTCATCTGCTTTGCATCTGCATCAATGTCTCGGCGCCCTGATTTTCAAGACCTTTTTTATTCCTCTTTTCTTTGGGGCTCCAGGGAGAGATTTCTTTGTGTATTGGCTATATGCCTTCGAAGGTTGTGACCTATCCATCGCCAACGCCCTTTAAAGTTATCTTCTTTACAGGGCTGCTGTTTTCGTTTGCTATCTTTTCTGGCCAGCGGATCTCGAAGATCTTTATAAAATTTGGTTGTTTTCCAAGTCCTGCTCCTTAGAGTAGCATTTTCCTCACGATCCTATTGATCTTAATGGTTATTCAAATCTCGCTGGATCTCCAGATATTCTTCAGCTGATGAAAGCTGCTCTCGCTTTACCGGTCCTGGTTCTGACCTCTGCACCCGTTCGTTCGTGGTTGTCAAGATGGATGCCAAGTTTGGTAAAGCTTTCCACCTCTTCCAGCCTCTCGCCTTGGTCTGTGACGTTTGTGTTGTTGATGCTCGTGACCACATTTTTCTTCTCTCTGTTCGTTTACATTTGACGCTAGGTCTAGCTGCGTTGCCCGCAAGCATATGTGTCTTTTTCTACAAAGGTAGTTTGGTGTACGCGAGAATAGCCAGTGTCCATTGGATTCCGCTCGGCTTCTTGCCTTTTGAGGTCTTCAGAATCTAGTCTATGGCCAACAGGCACAGAAAAGGTGAGATTAAGCAGCCTCGCCTCAGACCGTATCTTTCTTCGAAGGCGGCAGTGAGCTCGCTGCCAGGAACAATGCTGCAGGTAATCCCCTTCATAAGACTTCCTGACAGGCCTGTGTACTATGTGTGTGTACTTTGTATGAGTGCCAACAGGGGAGTTGTGTTTACCAAGAGAGTAACTTAAGCGCGCAACCACTGTGGAATGTTTGCTTACGGGGAACTTGCGTTTTCCAACAGGGGTAATTTTATTCAAACCAACTATGATGGTTTTTAACAGGTCAATGGCGTACACGTTCATGAGTAAACCATCTTTGGTTTAGATGGGAAATGGATTCGTATCCAATCGGTTTGTAGTCATCACGCGTACTTTCTGCAAAGAGCTTTATTTGGGGTTGAGGTTTTGATGCACGTCTTGTCCATTTATCAGAGAGGTCATCGTATACGTGGTGGTCTAAAACGAGAACGTTGCCGTTGTAACGTTGTAACCAATTTAGTGGCTGAGCTCAAGGAATCAAAGACGGCACCTTCATATTTAGTAGATTGTCTCTTTGAGGAGAATCTGCACATTGATGCAAGGTAGTGTTAGCGTTTGCATTTTGTGCACGTTTGTCCATAGCCTGAGCATACCTTTTGGCGAAGAGAAGTAAGGGCTCGTACTTCATGGCCACTCTTGTCGCAATATGAGAATAGGTCACGCTGATCAGGTTTCTTTGGTTCTTCTTGATTTTTATCGTGGGAACGAGTTTTGTTACGATGATATAACCACCAGCCTCAGCACCCTGGGGATGAAGTAACTTAGAAGCAGAACGCTTCGCAGATTCTTTAGCGTCAACAAATCTGAACACTTCCTCAATACTCATGTTTTGCTTCTTTGCGCCAAGTGAGTCAAGTTATATATCTGTTAGTATAGTCAACGAATTAGCGCATCACGTAAAACAGCATCAGTGTAATTAACAATGTGGTTACAGTGAGCACATTCCAAAGTGAATTTGCATACCCAAGCCTGTCCACGGAGTCTTGCCCCATATACCCGAACATTTTTTTCACGATTTTGTGACATTTAGTTCAATGTTACTCGACCGACCATTGTGTTTTTATCCGGATTTCTAATTGTCTTATTGACACTAAGACGTCCTTTTCCTGCATTTTCAGTAAGGGAGCCACCTCGAGTACGGAGGTCCTTGCGCAGGTTCTCCTCGCAACATTCAAGGAGCTGAATAATGAGTTCCTTGTCTATTATCTTGGTGGCTTCTCTGTAGTCATTCGACCTGCTCTCAAAATATGTCCACTTTTCACTGGTCCATGCTGATGTGATTGTAGGGCGTCTAATACGCTCAACATTTCCTGATGTAGATGAGGAAAAGCTGTGAAAAGAAGCGTGCGTGTTAAAGAATGCAGCTACGATTGGAGCCTCGTAGTCAGGTGTCTCGTAATCGCAGCCTGGTATTGAACACTTAACCTGCGACATCTTGGAACGTAGTTAAAAACAGCAAGTAAACTATATCTCTATCATAAATGAGTATATAATGACTACTGTTTCCAGAATCTTTATCTGTTATACAGGTATGATGGAGATACTGAAACATTGTAGGATGAAATGAAAACAGAATGAGATTATAATGAGCAATACAATATACAGATAAGGAAAGAAAGGAGAAAACGTTTTCATATTAACATATCAATTTCCAAACATGGTAAACGACAAAAGGAAAGCGGAAACTAGGCTGCGAATTGCAGAAGATATTTCTGCACACGGGGTTTCTATGAGAAATGATGAATGACCAATCCAGTAATTAGTGGCACAACCTGAAAAGAAATAACAATGCCTCTTTAACAAATAAAAACTTGAAAGGATTACAACTTGTGTAGGGATGTACAGCAAACGACCAGAATGTAAGAATAGCTGAACAACGGTATATAAAGATTCCGAAAACAGGTCTTCACTAAAGGCAGGTTTAAGGCAGGCAGTAATACTTGTGTGTTGTCAGAGTGATAAACTCAGTAAGCAAAGCATGTGTTCCGATATGAAGCCCCGCACTAGATGCTTTTTCGGCAATTACTTAAAACATATTCAAACCTCGTTACTCTTTGATGAAGATATTACACGAAGTTTTAATTTGCTAAAGCAAATTTAAAATACCCACTATCTCATAGCAGCACATATTCTACAAAGTTTTGATTTTTAAGTTCGACACACATTCTCGACGTCCTGAATATGTGGCTGCCATGGTATGACCGTGGAAAACTGGTATCGACACTTGTAAACAAACCAGAAAAAATATACATGAACATGAAGGCTTTGTATTTGAATGTTGCACATAAATATCATTTTAAAGCATAATTGTAGCACAATACAGCCATTGATGCCGTCGAAACACAAGCAAGTACCTAGAAAAATTCATCTTTATTAAAGGATGACTGGGAAAAGGGAAAAAACCGTTTAGATCTTGAAGACAATCTATCGGAAATTACAGACCTTGATTCAAAGGGAGCGAATATCGATGAACTTTGGAACAAATTCAAAAATGATCTGGAAAAATCTATTGAGAAGCATATTCCTCACAAAACGGCAAGAACAAAGGACAAACTTTCATGGATTACTGTTGAAATTAAAAAGCTAATTAAGAAGCGAGACCGTTACTATAAACTGAAAAAGAAATCAGCAGATGACCAAACTATGAACAAATACAAAGAACTTGAACGGCTTGTGCAAAGGATGTTAAGACGTGCATATTGGGGTTACATTAATGATATAGTTACTCCGGATGATAACAACCAATTTACAGGACTGAAAAAAATGGACATACATCAAACATAAAACGACCGCAAACGACCAGAATGTTAGAATAGCTGAACAACGGTATATAAAGATTCCGAATACAGGTCTTCACTAAAGGCAGGTTTAAGGCAGGCAGTAATACTTGTGTGTTGTCAGAGTGATAAACTCAGTAAGCAAAGCATGTGTTCCGATATGAAGCCCCGCACTAGATGCTTTTTCCGCAATTACTTAAAACAAATTCAAACCTCGTTACTCTTTAATGAATATATTATACGAAGTTTTAATTTGCTAAAGCAAATTTAAAATACCCACTATCTCATAGCAGCACACATTCTACAAAGTTTTGATTTTTAAGTTCGACACACATTCCCGACGTCCTGAATATGTGGCTGTCATGGTATGACCGTGGAAAACTGGTATCGACACTTGTAAACAAATCAGAAAAAATATACATGAACATGAAGGCTTTGTATTTGAATGTATCAAACATAAAAGACGTCCCAGCGGTGGAGTTTCGTCCTTGAAGAGTGAAGGCACCTTATATACCGACCCAAAGGAAAGAGCGAACATGTTGAACTCTCAGTTTAAGTCAGCATTCAGTGAAAGTGAGGACATTTCCGATACTGAATTTCAAACAACAGTGTATAATGGAAGGATCATACCCCCTTTTGAACCATTAAATATCACATTTAAGGGCATCGAAAAACTTCTAAAAAATTTAAACCTTTTAAAGCGCCAGGACCCGATAATATAAAGCCAAAAGTTTTAAAAGAAGTTGCTGATCATATAGCTCCAATTCTAATCGCCATATCCAAAGGGTCAATTGAAACTAGATCTGTGCCAAAAGACTGGAAACTAGCAACTGTGTCACCAATATCTAAAAAGGGTCAACGATATAAAGCTGAGAACTATCGACCAGTCAGCCTCACATGCATTTGCTGTAAAATAATAGAGCACATTGTGACCAGCCACATAATGAAACACTCTGACAAAAACAATATCCTGTATCCACTACAGCACGGATTCAGAAAAGGTCGTTCATGTAAAACGCAGCTCATAGAGTTTACAGACGATATCACTTCAAACATGGAGGATGGTAAACAAACGGATGTGTTAGTGATGGACTTTTCTAAAGCGTTCGATAAGGTAGATCATTGTCTCTTACTGAAATATCTAGAACATTATGGAATAAATGGCAAAGTAAATGACTTGATAAAAAGCTTTCTTAGTGGAAGATCACAAATAGTAGTCGTGGAGGGCGAAAGATCTGACAGTGGAACAGTTGAATCCGGAACTCCCATAGGCTCAGCAATCTCCCCGTCACTATTTCTGTTTTACATAAACACACTCCCAGAAAATCTAACGTCAAAAATTAGGCTCTTCGCGGACGACACAATAGTATACTTAACAATAACTTGTACAGCTGATGCTGAAACACTACAAAGAGACTTGAACTTACTTGCTGACTGGGAAAAACGTTGGAAGATGGTTTTCCATCCAGAAAAAATGCAATGTTATATCTATCACGAGAAAACATCACCCCATTAAATACAATTACACCCTCCATGGACATACACTAGAATGTGTCGAAAGTGTTAAATATCTAGGTGTTACCATCACATCAGAGCTCCGATAGACTCGCCACATCGCTAACATCTGTGCGAAAGCTAACAGCCAAATTGGATTCTTAAAAAGAACAAAAAACATAGCATTAACATCGCTGAAAGAAAAGGCATTCAAATCAATAGTTAGACCATGCGTTGAGTATTCAGGAACTGTCTGGGACCCATACACGAAATAAGACATAGAGAAAATTGAGATGGTGCAAAGGAAGGGCGCCAGATATGTATTAAATAGACATGGTTACAGCGTTACAGATATGTTGGAACAACTGAACTGGAAATCCCTTGAGATAAGGAGGAAGGAAAACAAAAATCTGACTTTGACGCCTACAGGATCATTCAGAAGGAGAACCAGAAACTATGTTGCAACACCAAGAATGAGTATATGCGGAACATGGTCTGTGAGGAAGGCACCAAGAACAAGAAGCTCTATAGCTACATTAAGAGCATAAAGAGCGACAGTTCTGGTGTTGCTACATTGAAGAAAGTGGGAGTTAGCTATTCAGATGCCATAGCTAAGGCTGAATTACTGAACTCTCAATTCTCTTCAGTGTTTACCCTTGAGGACACTGCTCACATGCCATCCATGGGCCCTGCGTTACCAGGCACGGCTTCTCCTCTCAAGATCCACACCCAAGGTGTTAAGAAACTCGCTGGTAACCTCAACCCTCACAAGGCAGCAGGACCAGACCAGATATCGTCCAAGTTCCTCAAAGAAATGGCACCCTCAATAGCCCCAGCCCTAACTCTCATCTACCAAGCCTCGTATGACCAGAGTCAGGTACCTGATGTATGGAAAACAGCACTAGTCAGCCAAGTTTTCAAGAAATGGGACAAAAGTAAACCATCTAACTACAGACCAATATCCCTAACATCAATCTGCTGTTAGATAATGGAGCACATCGTGAACAGCCACATTATGAAGTTCCTCGATGACAGCAACCTCTTAGCAGACCAGATGACAGCAACCTCTTAGCAGACCAGCAACATGGCTTTCGTAAGAGGAGGTCATGCGAGTCGCAGCTCATAAGCACTGTCCAAGACCTTGCATCAGGCCTCATCCAGAAGCAGCAGATAGATGCCATACTGCTAGATTTTTCCAAGGTCTTCGACAAAGTTCCACACCAACGTCTAGCATCCAAATTACACCACTATGGCATCAGGGGTAAGACATTGGGGTGGATCAACAGCTTCCTCGCAAATCGCCATCAGCAGGTAGCACTTGACGGTACGACATCAAAGTCAGCTCCAGTAACATCGGGAGTCCCCCAAGGCACAGTCCTGGGTCCGCTACTGTTCCTGGTCTATATTTATGACCTCCCCAGCAGAACTAGCTCCTCAGCACGCCTCTTTGAAGATGACTGCTTGCTATACAGAACCATAGCATCAGACAGAGACACCCAGGCACTTTATGAGGACCTAGATCGCCTTCAAAAGTGGGAGAGGGACTGGCAGATGGAATTTAACCCAGAAAAGTGCGAGTTGATCCATATTACCAACAAGCGCAAAGTCATTGACGGTTCATATTCCATACATGGCCAAGTACTCAAGCAAGCCAACACAGCAAAGTACTTGGGCGTCACACTTGACAATACTCTGTCCTGGAACCGCCATATTGACGCAACATGAAAGAAGGCTAATAACACCACAGCATTCTTAAGAAAAAACCTGAGCGCATGCCCACAATATATCAAGGCCACTTGTTACAAGTCCTTGATCCGACCACAGCTGTAGTATGCAGCATCAGTATGGGACCCGCACACTAGGACCAACATCGACAAGCTTGAGAAAGTGCAAAGAAGGGCTGCTCGATTCTGCACAGGCCACTTCAAACAAGCCAGCAGTGTCACAGCCATGATGAAAAGGCTTGAATGGGACACACTTGAAGCCCGTCGCCAGCACTCCAAAGCCGTCATGATGTTCAGTTTCGTGAACAACCTAGTTGACATCCAATCCCAGCACATCCTACTACCAGCTGGTGTTCACACAAGAGGCCATTCGAACAGGTTCCTTGTACCCTTTGCCAGCGTCAATGCCTACAACTACTCGTTCTTTCCCTCTGGCATCCGCATCTGGTACAGCCTACCAGAAGCGACGATCATGGCACCATCCCTCGACGTCTTCAAGACCAGGATGGACATACCAAGGCCTTAACTCTGAAACATCTTGTTTTTAATCTTGGTTTTAACCGTTTTGCACGCGTTTCCCCACAATTGTGCGACAATGCTCCAGAGGAGCCCAGCACACTACCCGGAAGAAGAAGAGGAAGCCAGACTTTTAATGCTATACAAAATCGAAAACGAAAAAGTTGCCATCAATAAAGAACATCGTTTAATACCACCAAGAAGACTCACCCGCGGTATGCATGAAAAAATCTTCCAAATTCCATCATGTAAAAATGACTACAGATGCAACTCATTTTTCCCGAGGACCATCAGAGATTGGAACAAGCTGTCGCCTGACATAGTATCTGCGGGGTCAATTGAGTGCTTCAAAGCTCAATAGGCCAAACACTTTATATAAACTGTAAAGAACTCTGTTTTTAACCTGTACATTCTAGACTTTTAATCGTTTATTCTGCAATTTTTCTTCGACACCCACACTACGACATAATAATCAACGAGTTGATTGTGGTCGTCAACCGGTAGAAGTAGAAGAAACCCGTTTTAAGTATTGGCCGCTTTGACTCTCAACATTTGGCAATTAATTATCTCCCTTGTGTTGAATATTTCCATTACTTTTTAGCGAAACAAAGTAAACATTCACGCATTTTAATTAAGTAAAAATGATTACAGGTAAGTTTCACATGTTTATCTGATTTCGTATATTAAAGTACAAGAAATATTTTTATTATTTAGACTTCTTAGTATTTTATTTAATTATTTTATTATACATGTAATGTAAAAAATGTCGGTGCTGACAATCCTGATTTTGTCATGGAAATGTTGATTTCCAGTCGTTACACCCCCTGGACGTTACACCTCTAGTCTTAACACCCACTAAGCTTGGACATTACACCCACCAAGATGTAAACATAATTGATTAGGTTACTAAGGTGTGATCCAGTGTTCATTCTAGACCGCGCGATTCGCGCTATTTTTTCAAAGATCGCGCACATCTGCAGCATGTGTGCGAGAAAATTCGCGCACTTGATATCCGTTACGGGTTTTTTAAACTGTTAAATTTTGCTTTGCGTATGTATTGAGAAAAACACCGGAAACCAAAGGGAATTAACTCTTCGATTCACGGGTTAATAAACTTTAAAGAATTTTCGTTTAAAATGATACTTGGGTTAATTAAAAAAATAAGAAATTTCGTTTAAAAAATAAAGGGATGCGACTCGTGAATGATTAAGGAAGAAAATTGTCCTTTGATACTGGAATGTAAAACTTAATTCTATACATTAATTAAGACACTTACATGACTTAGGTTTTAATATCATATCATCATTCATATCATATCATGATAGACAATCAGTGTTTTTTTTTTATTGTTTTAAATGATACAGAAATATCATGTGAACAATTATTTTCATAATCCTTTGTTTTTATTTAAGTCAGCAATATACTATGGAAAGTGCAGTTATATTTAACAGCAGTTACAATGGTATTTCACTGACTTGACTGTTTTAAGTAATGTAGAAGTTAAAACAAATAAACATTCAAACGAAAATGAAAACATATAAATGGTACTTGATCAATTCCCCCCCATTTGTGAAAAATCCCCCCTATTTTTCAAAGTGAGGGGGGAAATTCTCCCCTACTTTTCGATTTCTAGAATGAACACTGGTGATCACACCTACCATGGGGCACACTTCACTTGATTAATGATATTCCTGCTTTAATGTGTGTCCAATGGGGGTCTGTCCAAGTGTTTTTTATTGCTTGTTTGTCTGTTTGTCTGTCTTATTGATGTGCAGTGTAAAGTAGGAAATAACAATTTTTTGGTGTGAAAAACATTGTTCTGTGATATTTTCAAATAATTTGTAATTATCAAAGTGTAATAATAACACCTAAAATTAAAGGAGATTGTTCACACCATTGTTATTAAAATTCATTTGAAGATGTTGTTGTTTGATTTTATGAATTCTAAAGAATATTGCATCTTTATGTCCTGGCAAAAGAATATCAAAGGTAACAAAGGTAATAAGACAAATACTCAATGCAAGTTGTTTTTACTCTTTGTCCGCATATATACAAGAACAATTTAACAGAATATCATACTATAGGTATACACTGTTACTCTGTCAAAATGCCCCAAAAACAAATATTTTGGTGTATTGATTCAAATTGTAAAAAAAGCGTGTTAATAGTTCTGATTTTGCTGTTTCATGTGATAATTGTGGATTATGGCAGCATATTAGATGTGGTGATACCGGTAAGTCATTTTCTTTTTCCTATTATAAACATTGTAGATCTATATAATTTGAGCTCCATGACATCATGTGATTTTGAACCTTAGGGCATTTTCCGTTGCTATCAAATGGTCTTGTAACTGATAAATAATTTAAAACACCAACTTGGTTTAAGCTTATTAGCTGCGCCATTCTTGACCAATTTATTTTTGTAAATACTCATTTATAAACTTTAACCTACACAATTATATAACTTATATAATTATTAGTCTCTATAAAAACATATCCATTAATTATGTATAATCAAAAACTATTTGTTACATATTAACCAACTACATCATGTGGAAAGTTTGGAATCCTTATAATACTTTCTTATTTTTACATAAATGAAATTTAATTTAATGGTCTTATGGACAATAAGACTTGGTATCTGTGTTTTATCTGTTTATATTACTTATATAATTATTAGTCTCTATAAAAACATATCCATTAATTATTAATAATCAGAAACTATTTGTTACATATTAACCAACTACATCATGTGGAAAGTTTGGAATCCTAATAATACTTTCTTATTTTTACATAAATGAAATTCAATTTAATGGTCTTATGGACAATTCTGGGTATAACTTGGTATCTGTGTTTTATCTGATTTACATTTTATTAACAAAAATATTATTTTTCTAAAAATATGATATGATATGTAACAGAATGGTATTTATGCAGGAAAAAGGAAATGGGTTAGAGACATGAGGGATTATACATGTAATATATATTTTTGTTATCATTCAAATAATTAAGTTGATCTTATGTTGCATTAAGACTCATGCCCCAATTTAGTGTTTTAAATCATTGACACAGTTTTGTGTCATCATTTATGAAACTAACATAATGTAAAACTAACAGTAACACTGGGCCACTTAGATAAACATTGGACCTATTTGGGCCACATTAGGGCCAGACAAAGACCCTCTAACTGTTTATTAGGGGCCATAAAAGATACACAGACTAGTGCCAATTAGGGCCCTACCATAACCTGTGAAAACATGCTTTGATTGCTACAGTAAGTGACAGACTCCTGTTAATTGTGTTTCAATATAAAAAAGTATTTCTTCAATGATCCCTCATTATCAATTCTGACTTGAAAGTTTAATGATATTATAATTAATAAAACAACTGTCACTTTGAAGTCTGCAGTAAAATTTTATATATCATACAGTGACAATATGTTACTTCTATTTCAATATCTAACAAACTCACTGAAACCAACAGATAAAGGATATTTTTACTTTATTAGTACTTGCTTTAAATTAATAGCAAGTTTTACCTCCTTTTGTTTGAGTGATATGAAATAGCCTAAGGGCAGATTTGCTTCATGGTCAATATCAGAGACATAACACTGCATGCATTTTATGCACTGCTAATCAAATAGATATATAAATAGATAAGTGAAATACTATGGTTACTACAATAGTAATAAAACTTAAGTAACAAATGTGATACACTGAGATAAAGATATTACCTTACTCCTTATGTATTTGATTATGTATTATGTATTTCCATAAATAATAAAGAATTAGTTCGTATAGCTTTAAAATAAAAATAAATGTATAAATTTAAGATTGTGTTTTGTATATTCTAAATATTTTTTTTATTTATCATTATTTTTATTTTATTTTCAAAGTTATTTCAGTCTGTATATTCCTGAAAAAATTATTAATGATTTAGATGCTTATTATAACATTATGGTGAAATAAAAATAAATGTATATGAATTAAGATTGTGTTTTGTTTATTCTAAATATTTATTTTTATTTCCTCAAGTTTTTTCTGTCTGTATATTCTAGAAAAAAAGTATTTATGATTTAGATGCATATTGTTACAGTCATTCTGGTGAAATAAAAATTAATGTTTTAAATGATGGCTGCTCAATTAAATAATTTGAGCAACCATTAATCTCATCAGTGTCATCTTACATGACAAATCCAATTAGTGGTTCATAAGTTGATTACACCTTTCTAATCTAATCAATATCTTGGTGGGTGTAATGTCCAGGCTTAGAGGGTGTAAAGACCAGGGGTTTAACGTCCAGGGGGTGTAATGACTGGACACCGAAATGTTGACTCAAGACCGTTGCTTTTCAAAGTCATAAGTTGTATACGAAAGTAAATTTACAATTCGTCCCTACATCTTCACGAAGTCATTAAGGCTGAATGGGTCAAGTTCCCCCTGGGTACTACTTCCCCGTACCCTGGGGTACTGCTTCAAAGAACCCGGGGTACAGGGAAGTAGTACCCGGAAAAAAATTGAACCCACAATTTTTATGCCCCCAGTAGGGTGGCATATAGCAGTTGAACTGTCCGTCAATCAGTATGTCAGTATGTATGTATGTTTGTACGTCAGTCTGTCCGTCCGTCCGCAAAAACTTTAACATTGGCCATAACTTTTTCACTATTGAAGATAGCAACTTGATATTTGGCATGCATGTGTATCTCATGGAGCTGAACATTTTGAGTGGTGAAAGGTGAAGGTCAAGGTCATCCTTCAAGGTCAAATGTCAAATATATGGCGTCTGTCTGTCCCAAAACTTTAACATTGGCCATAACTAATTCAATACAGTCAATTGGTGTATAACGGATAGCTACCCTTCTCAAAAAAGTGTGTGAAATGTACGTTTTACGTACGTTTTGCGTGCATTAAACGTGGCGGTATTGGCACTGCGTTTTTTGTGCGCTTTTTCTTACCGAGTGAGTTTTTAACAAAAACAAACAAACAAGAAAATGTGCGCTTTTTGTGGATAAATGTGCGCTTTATGTGCGTTAAACGTGTGCTTTTTATAAGTGTGTTCAACGTGCGCTTTTATGTGCGTTAAATGTGCGTTAAACGTGCGCTTTTTATATAAGTGCGTTTTTGACTACCATTTATGTGTGTAAAATGTGAGCTTTTAAGTGCGTTAAATGTGTGCTTTTTGTGAGTTAAATGTGCGCTTTTTTTATTTAAAAAGCGCACATTTAACTCACAAAAAGCGCAGTTATAACCCACATAAAAGCGCACATGTGTGTTAAAGTGCGTTTTTATGTGCGTTAAATGTGCGTTAAACGTGCGCTTTTTATAAGTGCGTTTTTGACTGCCATTTATGTGTGTAAAATGTGCGCTTTTAAGTGCGTTAAATGTGCGCTTTTTGTGAGTTAAATGTGCGCTTTTTTATTTAAAAAGCGCACATTTAACTCACGAAAAGCGCAGTTATAACCCACATAAAAGCGCACATGTGTGTTAAATGTGCGCTTTTATGTGCGTTAAATGTGCGCTTTTTAAATAAAAAAAGCGCACATTTAACTCACAAAAAGCGCACATTTAACGCACGTTAAGCGCAGTTATAACCCACACAAAACGCACAATTTACGCAAATGAATGGCAGCAAAAAACGCACTCACAAAAAGCACACATGTGCGTTAAAGGTGCATCTTTTGCCTTAACAGTTGATTCAATTATATGCTGTTAAAAGTTTTTTTTAATTCAGATATGCAATAAAAACCAATAATTATATAAACATATATATTTGTGTATTTTAATAATTACAAGATAATTCAATTTTATACTTTAATGTACACCAACATTTTTTAACATACATGAGTAATTAAATATCAATGGCAATTTGATGAAATAAATATAAACATAATTTGATTATAAATAAACAAAAAAATAATAGCATACTATAATAACATGTACAGTATATTCACACGAACAGCTATATACATAAGAAAGATGCATATCAATCAAGGCCTTTCAGCATTTCTTTGAGGCAGCGGAGTGCAGCTCTCATCTTTCTCTCCAAGTCTGCCACTAGCTGGTCAAACTTCTTTGCAACAATTATACTGTCATGGCCTTTGCGCGATGCGTCTCGTGCATGATCTCATTTGATCAGGTCCTGAAAGATATTTTATAATGTAAGTGTTGAATATTGCTGTTATGGTAATCTTGTTGCTATAAAAATTATAAAATTAAATCAAAACTAGTTTGTTTGCTTGTTGTTTTGGTTGTTTATTTTGCAATTTTAATCCCCTGATCACATGTGACTTAACGCTTTTCATAAATAAATACGTTTGATAGAAAATACTGTTCGAAAATGTACCAAGATACGTGGTCTCATTTTACTGTGTGGACTGGTCGGAAGTGTGACACCTTTAAAATGCAATAACCAGTACCCTGTATAGTATTACCTCTAAACAAATCCAGCTTTTCTTGGTCAAGGAGAGGGCGCGGTTTTCCCACTCCTGTTCTCCTCATGTCGGCCAGCTTGTGCAGGGTAAAACCTGGTATTCAAGTCCATACATCAGGTAGTCTCTTTTTTGCTCCCTTTTTTGGCAGGCGATGCGATGATGCACATTCTTTCCATGGGGTTTAACCTATAAATTAAAAAGTTCTCATTTAATATGGGGGAAAAATCTGTTCATTAATGACCAAAAATAGGTATAAATAACTTTAAGATGACAATAACCATAAAATACAGCCATAATAATTCAAATGGTGTTGTTTTTCTTTAAAATTGCATTACATTTACTCATCAATTTACATTTCCCAGTGACAATACATAAATATGATAATGATCATTATTAATTCAATAAACTAAATAAAAAAGGGATGCAGAATTGAAAATACGAACCTGTTACAACAGACTGTTCTTCAGTATTCCAAAAATACAGGCAGTTGTTGAACTAGACCATATCACTTTATATGTCTTTAACCACCCACTTTTAATCTCCTTTATTGTTGATTTACACATTGTAGTAAATACACATTTTTTTCATCACACAATACTTCATGCTGAAAGTATTTCAAGACATTTTACACTAAAATAATAAGTCTTAATTCTAGCTTAAAGTCAGTTGCTGATGCTGCTTGTTTTCAAAAAATAACTTCCTATCTGTGGTTCTCAAATAGATGGTGCCTGAACAAATCAAAAGTATATCAACACCCCTTAGTTAGGCTTAGATGGAGGACTGATAGGGACTGGCTATTCTCTTATCTGATACCATGCTGTGTCTAAGCCAAAAATTGCATAATTTGAGAAATACTGATAAGGCAGTCATTTCAACACCAAAATATTTATTGAATAATACACAGCACCCTTAACACATTATATTTAATTGTAAATATTTAAATATAACATGCTGAATGGTTTTAGCAAATAATATTAATAGTATAAATATTATTTTAATTGCCTTTTAAAATGTATGTTTATGGTCAATGTGGTAGACATTAATTGTATTAGGGTATAAATATCAGTATAAGAAAGTTCAAATACTTATTTATGTTGAGGAAATATAATTGATACTATCAAGCCCACATAATACTTTTGACACTTTCAATATTTTTAATTAGTTACACACAGTCTGATATAGGTGGAAATTTTTAGAAATGTTTGAGATTAAAACGTAAGCAATAGGGTATGCATTGAAATTGTATGATAAAGTATGTAAACATTAAACAGGTTAATATGGACAACCAGTAATTATTCAAACTGCCCCTTATATTATTACAGGTTACTGAGATATATGTCTATGTTTAATCATTTGATGTAAATAAATTGTTAGAGCCTGCAACAATTTTGTTTCTTGTTCAATTTCTGTACAACAATTGCTAAACGGTTGTTAAAGACGCACTTTTTAAGAAGTGTGTTAAACATGTGTCTTTTTAGATACATCCTTTTAAAACAGATCATATGATAAAAACGCACTTATGAAACAAAAGACTAACTTATGCTTAAAAAAGACGCACATCAAAATAGAAAAACGCACTTTTGTGAGAAAAAAACCCACATCTGTAAACCTTAAAACACACTTCTTAGATAAAAGACGCACTTCCTAAATAAAAGACGCACTTCTTAGATAAAAAACACACATTTTGCTCACATCTACACTCAAAAGCGCACTTACAGATGAAGAAAACACACAAAAAAACGCACTTCCTAAATAAAAGACGCACTTCTTAGATAAAAAACACACATTTTGCTCACATCTACACTCAAAAGCGCACTTACAGATGAAGAAAACACACAAAAAACGCACTTTTTCACTAAAATAACGCACTTGAAAAGCAAAAACGCACAAAAAGCGCACTTAAATGCACTTTTGATCACTGAAAACGCACATATTAACAAAAAACACACAATTAACGCACTTTTAAGTGCGCTAAATGTGTGTTTTGGTAAAAAGTGCGTTTTTATTTGACAAGGGTAAGGACTTCGAGTCTCATTTCAACGTAAACACCATGCATTCAGTAATTAAACCATTAAACCTAGATAGACACATGTCTTTCCTATTGAAACATGCCAGCGGTTTTAAATTTCCAAAAAATATTATTTGTTTACAGCGCGAATTTCATGGTACACTGATTCAGCCATTACCGGATCGCTTAGGTCTTTATCAGATTACATGTGTATCATGTTATTTCTTGAAATTTGACACAGCATTTGTAAAAAATAATTGCAATATATGTACATTTCCAGAAAGGAAATTCATTTCTGCGTTAAATAAGACCAAATTCATGGAAATCGCTGCACAATTGATGAAGTAATTGCTGTTCAAAGCGATGCACCCTATATTCGTGTCATTTTGAGTTGAATCTATATACATGTATAGATTTGATTGCGAAAAATATGTTTTCAGAGAAATTGATTTTTCGTTATTATTTGATTATTTTTCATTAAAAATGATGTTTTTACTTATTAATATCATAGCCACACGCTTACCACATGTGTTTTGGACAACTTCAATTGGGTTTATATTTATTTTGAGACAATCCCCACATTCCTGAATATGGGTCACCACATGTCCGTTATTCACTAAATCCCGAGTTGCAGCTTTCATGCTTATTTTATATGGTACGCATTAATTTGGTTTCTTAGCATTCTAACTTTTGTAAATGACACATGATACTAAAATATAACATCAATGAACATTATGTTTACAAAACAAAATCTGCAAAATTCAAGAAACCATTCGTCTGCACTTTTCCTGTCGTCACAAAAACATACGTGACCTTGTTTTGCTTTCGAAAAAAGAAACAGTTGTAAACATTGACACACATCAACAAAAACATGAATCGACTTAACAATGATAGGCTATTTGTATTCAATTTATAGAAAACTATAAATCTTAACATAAATATAAGTATTTTGCAAAAACGTTTAAGCTATCCGTTACTCACTAAAATCCGCTATACACCAATCGACTGTATTGATTTGAAAATAGCAACTTGATATTTGGCATGCATGTGTACCTCATGAAGCTGCACATTTTGAGTGGTGGAAGTTCAAGGTCAAGGTCATCCTTCAAGGTCAAAAGTAAAAAAAAAAAAAAAATTCAAAGCGACATTCTCATGAAGCTGCACATTTTGAGGGGTGGAAGGTCATCCTTCAAGGTAAAAGGTAATTTTTAGCTCATCTATTTTTTGAAAAAAAATTATGCGCTATTGTCATCACCTTGGTGTCGGTGTCGGCATTGGCGTCCGCTTAAGTTTTGCGTTTAGGTCCACTTTTCTCAGAAAGTATCAATGATATTGCATTCAAACTTGGTACACTTACTTACTATCATGAGGGGACTGGGCAGGCAAAGTTAGATAACTCTTGCGTGCATTTTGACAGAATTATGTGCCCTTTTTATACTTAGAAAATTGAAAATTTTGGTTAAGTTTTGTGTTTAGGTCCATTTTATTCCTTAAGTATCAAAGCTATTGCTTTAATACTTGCAACACTTACTTACTATCATAAGGGGACTGTGCAGGCAAAGTTATGTAACTCTGACTGGCATTTTGACAGAATTATGTGCCCTTTTTATACTTAGAAAATTAAAAATTTGGTTTAGTTTTGTGTTTAGGTCCACTTTATTCCTACAGTATCAAAGCTGTTGCTTTCATACTTGCAACACTTATTAACTATCATAAGGGGACTGTGCAGGCAAAGTTATGTAACTCTGACTGGCATTTGGACGGAATTATGGGCCCTTTATACTTAGAAAATTGAAAATTTGGTTAAGTTTTGTGTGTTGGTCCACTTTACCCCTAAAGTATCATAGATATTGCTTTCAAAATTGGAACACTCACAAACTATCATAAGGGTACAGTAAAAGGACAAGTTGCATAACTCTGGTTGTCATTTTTACGGAATTATGGCCCTTTTTTGACTTAGTAACTTTGAATATTTGGTTTAATTTTGTGTTTCGATCCACTTTACTTCTAAAGTATCAAGGCTATTGCTTTCAAACTTCAAATACTTTCATGCTATCATGAGGTTACTGTACCTGGCAAGTTGAATTTTACCTTGACCTTTGAATGACCTCGACTCTCAAGGTCAAATTATTAAATTTTGCTAAAAAAATTGCCATAACTTCTTTATTTAATGATTAGATTTGATTGATACTTTGACAAAGTTCTCTTACCTGACATACCACAATAGACTCCACCCAAACCATCCCCCGTGCCCTCCCCCCTCCCAACCCCCCCCCCCCCCCCCCCGAATCCTCCCCACCCCACCTTAAAAATTTTATTTTAAATTTCATCTCACAAATGACCACCACACCCTTACACTTTACCCTCCCCCCCCACCCCACCCCCCAAATATTTTTTTTGAAACAGTTAAAAAACACAAATATTTATTTTTATTATTTTATTTTTGAAATACCGTCCAACCATCGCACTCAAGAATCCCCTCCACCCCACCACCCCCCCACCCCCGAATTTTTATTATTTTTTTTGCATTTTTTCCCGCATTTTTGGAAGATAATGTAATAAATGTCCACACCCCCACACTATACACCCCTCTTCACTCCACCACTCCCTCCTTTGTGATTGAAATTGAGAGTCCCTTCACCTTTAAAAAGAAAATAGATGAGCGGTCTGCACCCGCAAGGCGGTGCTCTTGTTTTTTTTAAATTGACGGCGGCGTTCTCATGAAGCTGCACATTTTGAGTGGTGGAAGTTCAAGGTCAAGGTCATCCTTCAAGGTCAAAGGTCAAAAAAACAAAATCATTTTTTTTTCCAAAGCAACGCAATAGGGGGCATTGTGTTTCTGAACACATCTCTTGTTTAGTTTTGCAGGAAGGACTTTCCAAAAACTTTGCCAGCGTACATGTTTCAATTGTAGAGTGTCCTGACCTAACATCAGCGCCATTCAACCTGTCAGCACCAGGTCTGTGTGGCAATGCTCGACTTGTAGACATCGGCGGTCCACCCTATCTCTTCCCATATGCCCAACGAGACTAGGTGAGAACAGAACTTTGTATTGAAAACATAGACTGTTTGCATGATAAGTGGTGGATTTTTCATGCTTTCATGTCCAATTAAGACATTACCTTGTGATTTTTGACAACAATGTTCACATATTGTTAATTTTCCATTAAACTTTGTTTTATTTTGCATACAAATATACCATGTTGCTCGCTTAAAGGTCGAGATCATAATAGACACTTGGAGTGTGTGTATGTTCCTCATATTACATAGTACATTTAAACTTTCTTGGGAAGTAATAAATGGACAAATGAATTGGCACAAATGGATAATGATATGAAGACACTTGTAACATGCTTCAACTCAATCTCCACGCAGAGTTCCCATCAAATCTCTGCGCAGAGGTTGGCTTCAACTATGTTGCTCGCTTAGTGGTCAAAGTTACACTGGACATTTTGGAACTTTTTGCATATTCCCTCCTGTTGATATAGTTGAATTACATTTTGGTGTCTGTTCATTTGCATTTTTATGCCTCTGGTAGGGTGGAATAAAGCAGTTGAACTGTCCGTCAGTCAGTATATCAGTCTGTCGTCTGTCCGAATACTTTAATGGTCATAACTTTTTTAATATTTAACATAGCAACTTGATATCTTGCATTCATGTGCATCTCATGGAGCTGCACATTTTGAGTAGTGAAAGGTGAAGGTCAAGGTCATCTTTCAAAGTCAAATGTCAAATATATGGCGTCTGTCCGTCCGTCCGAAAACTTTAACATTGACCATAACTTTTTTACTATTGAAGATAGCAACTTGATATTTGGCATGCATGTGTATTCTCTGGAGCTGAACATTTTGAGTGGTGAAAAGTGAAGGTCAAGGTCATCCTTCAAGGTCAAATGTCAAATATTCTGTCTGTCCGAAAACTTTAACATTGGCCATAACTTTTTCACTATTGAAGATAGCAACTTGATATTTAGCATGCATGTGTATCTCCTGGAGCTGAACATTTTGAGTGGTGAAAGGTGAAAATCAAGGTCATTCTTCAAGGTCAAATGTCAAATATTCTGTTGGTCCGAATACTTTAACATTGGCCATAACTTTTTACATATTGAAGATATTTGGCATGCATATGTATCTCATGGAGCTGCACATTTTGAGTGGTGAAAGGTCAAGGTAATCTGTCAAGGTCATCCGTCATGGTCAATGGTCAAATTTTGCATTATTGAAGATAGCAACTCCATATTTGGCATGCATATGTATCTCATGGAGCTGCACATTTTGAGTGGTGAAAGGTCAAGGTTATCCTTCAAGGTCAAAGGTCAAATATATGGCTTCAAAGCGGCGCAATAGGGGGCATTGTGTTTCTGACAAACACATCTCTTGTTCATGCCCATTTTTTTTTCGTACCCAATTTTTTTGTAACCAAATTTTTTTTGGAATGAAATATTCGTACCCAAATTTTTTTTTGGCATAATTTTTCGTACCCAAAATTTTCGTACACACATTTTTTTTCTTCACCAAAATTGTTGTACCCACATTTTTTTTCGTACCCACATTTTTTTTCGTAACCATATGTGAAACATGTGGGTAAAAAAAAATGTGGGTATGAAAATTTCGGTTACGAAAAAAAAAGGGGGTCAGTACGAAAATTTTGGGTACGAAAAAATTATGCCAAAAAAAATTTTGTACAAAGAAAAATTAGGGTACGAAAAAAAATGGGGTACGAAAAAAAATTGGGTACGAAAAATTTTGGGTACAATTTTTTTCTGGGTACTACTTTCCCATACCCCAGGTGCTTTGAATTATACTTCCCTGTACACCGGGTACTTGGAAGTATGCTTCCAAGTTCCCGGGGAACGGGGAAGTAGTACCTGGGGGGAACTTGACCCATTCAAAGCCATTAAGTACCGACCTGCCCATGTGATCTTTGAGGGGAAATACTTAATTTTGAGCCAAAGCAGGTCAAATTTACCCCGGCTGCCCGGGTTTTTCGCCAAAGAGTTAATTTTGATCCAAATAGCCCAGTGCATGATGGCTAATGAGACCTTATAATGTGCGGTGGTAGACAATTTAAAGACAATTCATGTCTGGCTGCCCTTAACCACTGTATCTTCATCCTCTATGGATACACCGCTTGGGGGACCCCGATCTTCGAGTTCTGGTTGACAGCGAACCTAGCAGTAGAGAGGACATCCGGCTCAAGTGATGACCGTACACGCTTGATTAGCAGAGCTGCCTACAGAAGTACCCCTATCCAACAGAGAAGTCATCAAGAAAATCTTCTGCGGTTGACTCTCGCCCCAGTTGCGATGTGCACGCTCCAGCTGCTGACAAATTTTTGACAAATTTACCAATGTCGGAAAGTACAGTCACCGTTTTAATTGGGAAAATTGGCGCGAAAAAAGGGAAAATGTAAAATTTGCTTAAATATTTTCAGAAGTGGAATTACAGGTCTTTTTATTCCTATTTTATTGCTTGGTACTTAACTGAACAACCCCATTTTAATATTCTTTTACATGCCTGTTTGCTAACATGTTCAGGTTTAGTTCTCATTTTATTTGTTCATTATTATTAGGTTTATTGAACTCCATTTTATAGGCATATGTGAGACATTCTTTTTTGACATGACAAAGGTGGTTCATTATCAGGAAGAACTCTGAGCTGTATGTATGTTCTCATAAAAGCTCTGAGCATTCAATAACAACTATTACCTGCACAACCCCATCTTAATATCCTTTTACATGCCTTTTTGCTGAAATCTTGTTCAGGTTTAGTGCTAATTTTATTTGTTTATTAGCAGATATGCTTTTGGAACACAATTTAGGCAGCATTCCTTCCGTTTAGGAATTTTTCAGCTGTGTTGCATAAAAGCCATTGATTTGTGTTTGATGCAGGTATATGGGTGAACTACCGGTAGGTGAGGCTGCACACCACACTTTTATAGCCACCAAGGCAAAAAGGCCATGAGAGATTCCTAAATAAAGGGAATGCAAATAAGCACCCTTTTACATGTTTAATTGATGTTTAATTGATAATTAATGTAAAATTTTAGGTTTGTTTATTTTTATTGGCTCTAAAATTCTGAACTGTTATAGGCCTACTGAAAGTCAGAATGACAGATATTTCTAGCTCTGTTGGTCATTTTTGGATAAAATTTAAAAGGACTTAAATTAATTGCAATTTCTTGAAAACATCTAAGCACCAGATTTCTCTGTTTAAGTCAAGTTCTTCAAATGTTTTGCATATGCAAGTGTGTTTTTTGGATTGCTCAGACTTTCAGCAAAGTGGAAATTGTTGTTGAAAATGGCTTAAATTGGCTCAAAGCCCGAAGAATTAAGCTATTTTGAAATAGTGCTTTCCTTGTTTTCAGATACTGGTGATTTAGTTTTGCTGTTAGCTGTGCAAGTTTGTCCCAGACTCCAACAGGCAGAGACGTTGGAAGTCATGTTTTCACACCTGAAGGCTTAAAGGGGCCTTTCACAGATTTTGGTATCTATTGAAGTTTGCCATAAAATGCTTTATATTGGTAAATGTAAACATTGGATCATAAAAGCTACATTAAAAAAAACTAGAATAAAATTAAAGAAAGAAAAAAGTAACCCTTAATGGGGCTCAAACCACTGACCCCTTGGGCCCTAGAGTAAAAAGTCAACCGATTAGACCACTCGACTATCCGTGCTCATACTATGATTTTTGTATTTTATACTATATATAAGCAATCCAGTTCCTCGTAGCATCACAAAATATAACGACAACAACAGAACTCTCCAAATTATTCAATCGTTTTGCGTTGCAATGCTTTATAATTTTAAGGTTTTTAAATAGTCAAAAGATGCACATAATGGATATTTTAGAGCATGGTAAATGTTCAGTATTACTGTTTCCGCACAAATATAACTACAACAAAAATTTGCGAATCTGAAACATTTTTTTTTTATTTTGTCAATTTACCAAAATGTGAAAAGGCTCCTTTTAACCTAAAATAGCACTTTGCCAAAGTCCTCAGAGTATGTCAGTATGCCATAATAAGACTATTATTGGTATAAAGTAAAGGGAGATAATTTGAATATTTACAATATTTATTGAAATGCACTTTAATGAACCTGTACTTTGTGCAACATTAACTTTTAGTATACTAAACTGAAAAAGTGTGTTTCATGTCTCCTTTATTTTACCAAAATATTCTCAAAATTACGAATAATATTGAAATAAAAATATGCATAACTAACAGTTGTATAGTCACAGGCGCTTGATGGCAATGTTTCTTTTTATTTATTAATTTTGTATATATATTTTTTTAGTAACCCGTTGTTTATTATATTGCATACACATACTTAATCAATAAAAATCTTTCAACAAAACGTCTTCTTAAAGAAAGACAGTTCGACTATGTATAGGTTACAATATACTAAATCTTTTTGGAGTGCAATGCTATACTCTCTAAAAACATGAACATCATTTATAAGAAGACACAATTCTTTGTAGGGGCACTTTCCATGACTTTATTTAAGAATGTTTCGTTATGTATGTGGTAGGAAAAACATTGATGTTTAACAGAAATTCACTCTTTTGCTTGAAGGTTGGAGACTACATGAGACTTTGACAGATGGCGGGAAACCCTCATCCACTGGTACAAAGCCGGTAAATAGATGGCTGTAAAACAGTGACCGTTGATTCGCGTCGAGTTCTTTCTTGCATAAAGCATGACCTATCTTTTTTATTGTTTAAATCATTGCGGCTTGAAATGCTCTTTAAGAAAAGGTATGGTTATGGGGGTCTCTATGGTCATTTCTTAGCAAAAGAGAAGAATATAAGTGAATTAAATGTATGAATTCAGGTTATTTGACCTGGAATAGGTCATTTGACCCCCACCCTAATATAGCCGAATAAAGGCCAAAAGTTCTTTCTGACTTACATTCAAAGGCATATTGGTTGACCGTGTAACGTTAATGTGCTACATGAAGTCAGAATTCAACGCCAGGGACTCCATGATTCAGTAACGCAACAATAGCTTGTGCTCAAAGCATGAACATTCAAACAGAGCCCCATTTCACCGACATGGAATGGCGGACATGTTTACAGTTTGGACTGTGCAGCAGTCTTCATATTTAGTACAATCATGAATATAACAAGCTTTATCACTTCATATTATTTTTAGAAATACACTTAAAATACATAAATGCATGTTTTTTTTTCATTTTATATCTATTTCTATTGGGTATTTTGACTTTTTCAGGTAGAGGAATGTTTGCGACTAAACCGAGGGCCATTGGATAAGGGTTGTCGATGGCAAAACAGGTAATAATACTAAATTATTATCATGTACACAAGCAAATAAGCATATTTATGATGCTCAAGGTGTGAAATACTGTCATAATCAGGTTTGTGGTCACTCAAACACTTGCCGTCTTGCAATTCCCCTTGCAGTTTGTATCGATAGTTCCGCGTCCTGACATGTAAAGCTCGTGCTTTGTTGGCAGCGGAAGTTGGCTCTTAACAGGTTTATCCTTGTTCCTGAGAATGTATGCAGTACAGCTGAGTTGATTTGCTACTTGTAACCCTACAATTAGCTTGTGTTTGATTTTGTTTTCTCACAATATGCTTACAGTCATGGTTCCGGCTTGAAAGGATGTTGCGTCCAACTTAAACATAGGATTGTTGTAGCAAGTGTCCCCTTCATCATGTAATTACCTTAGAGGGATCTTTTTGCCAAAATTTGGCTCTTTCAGCAACCAGTTTTGTTTTTATTTGGTACATGCTTCTCTCATTCAGTGATTTAAGGGAAGTATTGACCTTATTCGCTTGTCTTTGCATACAAAGATGACATGGATCAATGATATTTGTTGTGTTGAGAATTCTGCGGGAAGCTGTGTCCTCAGAAGAAGTACTAGAAACCCCTTTCAGGAAGCCTGCATTGATCTGAGCTGCCTTTCTGCCTCTGTTACTACATGGAACCTCATTTCTAAGCTTATAATGCTTGCCTACATATATGTATCTTATTCATTTTAACCTTTCCTTCTAGTCTAAACCTCAAAATGAGCATTTTTTTCGTTCGCTCAGTTATGAACCCCCATTTTGACCAGATTGCCACCATAAAAATAGTCAAAAGTACTTATTTTGTGCCCAAAGTATGAAATTTTGTATTCTCTTGAACCTCTAAATGAGAGCTGGCAGTGCATATTGACCATCTGCTGCAGTTTAAAAGCACCCATGACATTAAATGCTAGAATATATCATTGGCAGCTGGTAAATAAATGAGCTCCGAGCGACAAGGCACTTTCAAGATTGATAGCAATTTAATTATGAGTAATGATGCACTTCCGTTAGTTGAGAAAATGGCGAGTGACCTACCTTGTCAATATCTATATACATAGTCAAAGTATCTTTTTTTAAGACAACGTTTTGTCGGGAGATTTTTATTGATTTAGTATGTGTATGCATTATAATAATCAACGGGTAACTGAAAAAAAAAACAATAAAAAAAAAACATTGCCATCAAGCGCCTGTGGTAAATCTGTAAACTAAAATTGCCTCAAAATAGAGCACCCTAAAAGCGGTGCTCCGACTGGTCTTTCATATTCGTGGATATGAATTTTGTGTTACTGAAAATAAAATGCCAATGAAAAACACGTTAAAATTCATTTGATCGTAACATTACGCATGAACGGAGTGTATTTTTGTTCATACAATTATTTTCATATACAAAATAAAGGAAAATACATTTTAAAAAGCCTTTATCTGTTTATATCCCCACTTTTCAGTCATATCCGCGGATATGAGTCATATACGCAATTTAGTCGTACCCAAAGTCAAATGGCAAATGTGTTTTTGTCAAGCTGTTCTGTTTATTTGTCTGTTAGAACTGCTTAAACACTTTTTAAAGTCATTGAACAACAGTCTGAATGCTGTTGCCCATGTATTTTATGGTCTGGAGTAAAGACCATGCATTTCTAAGGAGTGTTGTGTACAACAATGAAAGCAAATGTGAATAAGATTTCTTGTGCACTGCCTTAGATTTTTCTGACACAAATCAGGAGCTATGTCTTTATATAAAATAATGCATGTTTCACATATTAAAGTGCTTTTTTTGCGTAGTTTTTTCTTAATTTGGGTGGTGTTTTTTTTGCAAACAAAAGTTTAAAAATTTGACACTGAACATCAATTTCTAAAAAGAAGGTAACAACGTTTTCATTGCCTTGGGGGTTATGTTGAATGATTCAGGCTCATTTGTTGTAATGGATATCATGTTATTCCATTTTCGAGCAACTTTGGTAAAATTGCCTTATTCTAAAGTTTGGACTTCATTCTGTTATTACATTTGTTTTTCTTCCATGTTCTTAGATGTGTTATATTTAATTATTTTCTGCATTGTAGTCTCTCAGAGTGTTTGCCACCTGACTGCTTGTGTCTGTAGTCATAGATCGAATCTTCAAGCTAAACAACACTATCCAGATCCGCATGTAAGTGACTTTATTCTGTATAAAGGATATTGAGTTGCCTTTTTATGTGCAATTTGTGTGGCTGCAGCCCTTTAGTGCAGATTTGCTGGAAATTGAAGCTGCTAAGACATAGTTTTTTGGTGTATTATGCAGAATTAGGGTAGCTAAGCTTTGTTTGGCTCTTTTGGCATCCCCCTTTTATCTCGAAAGAGTTTAACAACGCAGCTGACATACTGCTGCTTGTGGAGAATTTCTGTTAGTTGACATTGGTAACATTGTCAGATATTAGATCAATTATCTTCTGCATGAGAGGGTTATTTGCAGATTTAATGTTAAAGCAAAAAAAAAAACAGTGATCGCCAGCAATCTGCATTTTCAACTTTATCACCCAAACCACACCATTTTATTAAGGGCACCAGCACTTGTTCTTTTTAATGTTTTTCATCATATTTGAAAGCTGAATAAGTTCACTTTTTAGTGGCAGCCGCTACATTCTGCACAAACAGATTTATTACTTATGAGTCAGCACACAACTGTCAAAAAGACTGTCATTTCTTACAATGTTTGTGGCACTCTAGTTATTTGATGTTCCATATCCATGGCATGTTGACAGCAATGCTGAAGTCCAGAATGTCTTTTGTTTCAGCCTTTGGTAGCAGCTTGTGGTGGTTCACATGGACGAGCAGTTGAGTTCATCAAGGAGCACGGCTGTAGTCATCGAAGAATGCTAGACTCTTCTTTGGTTGTCCTTGGTAATTCTTTCTTGTTGTCAAACTTTGTTAAAAGGTTTAATCCACACTTTTGTTATTCTTTGGAAAATCTTTATTCAAGTTCAAGTTTTGTACTAGCAATAGTGTGCAGTTTCTCTGCTCTATGTGTACATGGAAATTCCAAAGGAAAGCATTTGAGTGGCTTGGTCAGTGTGATTGAGCTTTTAATGCATTCAATTAAGACTGATAGATTACTCACAATGCATTTTTGGTTTTAAGGTGTTTAGATTATAATCCTGTCATCTCAATGGTGTTTCTGTAATGAGTGAACCCCTTTCAGTTGGTGTGAAAATTGGATTATCTCCCTTCCATTAGCAATTTTAGGTGAATGCTGCATTCGGACCTTATCCATGAAATTTATTAAAGATACTTATGTAGAAATGATTTGTAAGCTTTGATAGTACATTTAACAAATTATAGTGTAGTATTTCATTTAAGTATCTATTTACCTTTCATATAATCATTCATTAAGTAGAGAGAAAAAAAAGTGCTTTATGCCAAAACGTATCAGATAATTGTTTCCCATTTGAAAAATGCCAAATTTGTGGGATATTGTTAAGAAATTTTGGATTGTCTTTCTTGCTATATAAAAAATCACACACACACACGTTTTGCTTTGAATAAAGTTTTCAGTGCTATATACTGTGCTATATACACAAGTGCCTAATAGAAATGTGTGGAGCATGCAAATAAGGTAAAAAGCAAGGCCTTAAAGTAGCTACAGTACATAGGATTTGAGCCAAGTTTTTATGTATGATAATTTATATTTGTCATACCAGTAATTTCTCTTTGACATTAAAGATATATGTGCCTAAATCAGTTTGCAATGTTAAAAATTATTATTGAAGTCTCTTTGACAAGAATAAAATTCACTAACAAATCTAAATAATGACAAAAAATGCATGCTCATTTGTAACGATGGTATGCATTCATGTTAGATGATGGTTTGCAAACACCCTTATGATTGATAGTTAAACACTTAAACTGGATAGTATGTAAATGCATCAAATAAAACAGGAACTACTGATTTGTATTTTGTTTTACTAACCTCTTACGTAGAAGATGTCGAATCTGTGGATCCACATGCTTCACGCGAGAATGCAAACACAATAATTTATCTTATAGTCTCCTTATTTTGGTTTCAACATTCATTTGTATTTGAAATTATTTCAATATTAATTTATTGACACCCATATCAAGTAATATAATACTGCAAAAAGGGTTAGAGTGACTATCCAAATTGAATAATGCCACTATAATGGGTATACATTTATTAGGTGTGTCTCTGATTTGATGTGTGTTAAAAAAAGACTGCAGAATGTATATTTTTGCAATGTAGTGTACAATTGTTTGAATGTTATTTTAGAAGGGAGAACTATTTCTCAGAAATTATGGAAGAGACCGGACCTTTACTTCATACATCAAGAAACTCTGTACTTGGGTACCTTAATTATTATACCCCCATAAACAAAGTTTAGGGGGTATATACATGTAATAGGGAACTTGTCTGTCTGTCTGTCGGTCCGTATTAAGTGTCTGCGCTCTAATTCAAGTTGTTTTCATCCGATCTTCAACAAATTTGGTCAGAAGTTGTATCTAGATGATGTCAAGGTCAGGTTTGAATATGGGTCATGCCAGGTCAAAAACTAGGTCTCTTTGTCACTTAGTGCGTTTTTAACATTCAGCATGTTGTCCGCTCTCTAATTCAAGTAGTTTTCAATCTTCTCACCAAACTTGGTCAGAAGTTTTATCTAGATGATCTTAAGGCAAAGTTCAAACATGGACCTTGCCAGGTCAAAAACTAGGTGTCTGCTCTCTTATTGAAGTAGTTTAATTCCGATCTTCACCAAACTTGGTCAGATTTTTTTTTATAGATGATCTCTAGGCCCTGTTCGAACACAGGCCATGCCAGGCCAAAAACTAGGTCACAGGGTCACTTAATGCGTTTTACACATTCAGTATGTTGTCCGCTCTCTATTTCAAATACTTATCATCTGCTCTTCACCAAACTTGGTCAGAAGTTTTATCTAGATGATCTCTAGGCCATGTTTGAACATGGGCAATGCCGGGCCAAAAACTAGGTCACGGGGTCACTTAGTGCGTTTTACACATTCAGCTTGGTGTTCCCTATTTCTAGTACTTTTCATCCATTCTTCATGTGGGGGTATTCTTCATGTCTGTGACAAAGCTCTAGTTATAATTGTTTTTATTATATTGGTATTTTTAGCCATGGCTAACTGCATACACTGTTAAAACCAATTAAAAAGGACAATCAATATCTATTACAATTTTATATTGGTCTGTTATGAGCCTTTCAACCGAGAAAAACATCTCATGTTGGTTAAGCATGTCCACAAAGATGCGTTTGTACATGAAATAGTATATTATACATCAAATCTCTAAACAAAATATGAGGTGTGCCATTTAAAACTTTAAGCGTTAATGTTCCAGATTAATGTCAACATATTAAAAATATCTTAATATGAGTAGTTTGCTGCTTTGGTAGGTAACATTTTACCAATACATTCTGTGTTAAATTGTTATTTTGCAGGCAGTAGAAAGCCAGGTTGTCCACTGGGATACAACACTGAACAATTGATGCAGAGGAACAACCCCATACAGTTAGATGGCATCCTGAGAACTCCATAGTGTGTGTGCAGAGATCACTGCAGTGTATCAGGTGATGCATGATAGTATATTGTTCTCCACATATATAACAAACTGGATCAACCTTTAGGATGTTTGCATAAGCGTAATACATTTATCAATATAAATTATTCCTGAATATTTAAGGCTCTCCTTCACATGTTTGTTAAAATTTCGATTTTTTTTACCCTATTCCATTTGTATTAACTAAGGCCTTAGAGTAAATTTCTGTTAGAGTATATGGGAGACCTTTATCTCGCTGGCAACTAGACCTTTCTTTTATGCCCCATCCTCCCTTATCTATCCAGAAACCCTACATCAGCCAGATACTAGGCAAATGTGATAGGAACATTATTTAGTTTTCAAGATGCAGTGACAAAAGATCCGATCTAGATAAACTGGTCTCTGCTTGAAGATACTGTAATGATGTCAAGAAATGCTTTTGCCGGTGTCTGATTTTGGATCAATTAGGACGCATAAACCCAAAGTTTCTGAGTAATTTTCAAAATTATAACTTTTCTGGTATCCTTTTATGTTTCAGGCAAGCTTTTAATGATGACAAAAATCAGCACATACAAAAGGATTGATCCTGCTGGGGAACTTCTAGAGGGGTATTTAGCATCAGAGACCTCATCCTGTACCTTGACTGGGCACTTCAGCCCTTCCAAAGTAGCCCTATGTTAGTGGAAGCAGTGCCCAGAGATGACTTAATTATGAAGTTTTTTTCAAATGGAAGGCAGCTTGCATGTAAAATAATATTGCTTAAGGTAGGCGACCAGTATTAGTTACAGTAACATTTTGTTGTATTCTTATGAGTTGGTCAATGGTGGAACTACCATTTTTTTTAAACCGGAATTATTATTTTAAAAATAATTATAGTTGTCTTGTTGGAGATGGTTCTTAAATATATAATCCATACATTTACAAGCATGTTAAATTTAAAAGATGAGTCTAAAAGTTTGTGGATATTTTTATAATTTTCCAGAATTGTGTAATGGCATCTGACCTTCACCTACACCATGGGGTAGTGTCCCTTGCACTACACCTGATTGAGATAAATACATGTTAGCCTGGACATGGGTCAAAATATGATGTATGAGGGACAGTCAACGCCAGAAGTGAAAATTTTTCCTGGTTGAAATTGCTGTTTTTAGTTCAGACAAAGTAAAGTAACATTCAATGTGCTGTTGTTATTCAAAGGCTTATTGAAATTGTCCTTATGCTGGCATTTAAGCTGTATGAAATATTTAAGTTTTTGACGACAAGTAATAAGTAGGAATCACTTTTGACTGTTTCATAATGTTTTAGTTAAAATACTGAATCTTGTATCTAGGGTTAATTGCAGTTTTGGTTTTATATTTAAGAAGTAGTGAAGGATAATAATATTTTCCTTTCATTCTTTGATTTTTTTTTGGCAAAAGACCTTACAGATGTCGTTGTTTATAAACTTAAGTGCTTTTCATAATGATTGCTATGTTGTTTTTTTAATTGCCCTCTTTGTTATGTTTTGAAACCTGTACAATTAAAGATTTTCTTGGGAGGGATTTTTCTAAAATTGTTTGAATGCTTTTTTCTTATTGTGTTCCGCCTTGTCTTTCCGCGATTGAAAACTTTAATGTTAAGTATTTCAGTTGTTAGAGGAGACCGGTATATTATGTCAAACAAGAAAAATAGTTTTTAAGTTAGCTGTGTACAATATTCTTATATGCCATCTGAGAGAAAATCAACCTACGATACTTTTTCAACTCTGTAAACGTGAACCAGTCAGCTTTTGTTGGAATCAAATTTTTTATGAAATTTGTTTTTATTGCTGGAAGAGTTTTCTCCCTTGTTATTATTAAGGATTTTAAAGACATGACTATTTTGGTGAAGCGGTCTGATGTAAACTTATGATAAACAATGTACCATTCTAGAGTTATATCAATTGTTTATAGTACATATGTTGATGTCAATACTTTGGATCCCATCCTAGTTTTGGGTCATCATTTAAAATAATAAGTTCATGTACACAAATCATTCCACTTCATGTTTATGGCTGCAGTCTGTTCTTGTTTACCATTCCCTATGCAACCGTATCATCCAACCACACATTGATTTACTGTCAACTCGGAATATTTCAAATCATCTTACCAGGTGAAGAAGATATGAATGTTTCATATAACACCAAGACTGTGTGTTTCAACGCAGTTGTTGACCAATCTCCAGTCACCTTTATCAACTAACCTTTCGTTTGACATATAAATTGTATAGGAAAATAAAATTCATAACACCAACCATTTGTTTTCCATGCACAGATTATATTAATTGTTGATTTAACCTAATGTATGTCTCGTGTAGCAATTTAGAAAAAAAACATATTGTTTATCTTCCGATTCGTATGCAACTATTTAGGATTGTGATAATTAATTTTTTAACATAGTTTTGGAGGAACTGGTTGAAATGCTACGCATCAAAATAACATAAGCGTTTTGTATTTACTGAAAATCATCAAAACAAAGTATATTGTATTGTTTTGTGTGCATTGTTAATTTGGAGGGTAAGCAACGATACTTCGTTGAAAAATCTGGTTGACTGTAAATCGTGTCAGAATGTTTTCCTGGAACGGAATAACCACAAACGTATTTACTTATTCGGTTAAATATTTAAATACACCTTCACATTTTTAACCAGGTTTTCTGAAGGAAAAAACGGGTTATTAGATTGGCGAATGTCGGCGGGCAGGCTGGCGGGCGGAACAAGCTTGTCCAGGCCATAACTTTGTCGTTCATTGTGAGATTTTAAAATCATTTTGCACATTTGTTCACCATCATTAGCCGGTGTGTCGCGCGAAAGAATTATGTCGATATATCTAAGGTCAAGGTCACACATTGAGTTCAATGGTCAAAAATGGCCATAAATGAGCTTGTTCACGCCATATCTATGTCATTCATTGTGAGATTTTAAAATCATTTGGCACATTTGTTCACCATCATGGGACGGTGTGTGGCACAATCAGTTCAGTTTTAGTTGTCTCCCTTTATCTGACTTTTTTCACATTGAAAACCTGGTTTTGTGACAATTTTGTCCCTTGTTACACATTTCAGGAGGGTTTTATTCTTAAGTGTTTCAGATGAAGATTATTTACTTTTATAAGTTGAACTGAAAAAAAAACAAATACAAAAATAGCAAACTCCTTCATTGATACAAGTTTATTAAATAAAACAGCAAACAAAAAAGCAAAGATAAGAAGAAGACATTGCCTAACCAATATGTTAAACATAGTAAAATGCAAGCAAAAATCAAATTAAGCATCCAGTTTTCAGTTGAACGTAAAAAGATGTTCATGTGATCATACAAACCATACTTGCAAGATCATATATGCCTGTTTTACAGATGTAAACATGCTATTCAGGCCATAAAACTAATATCAAGTGCATTAGTCACAGAATATCCCAAGCAAGATATGGTTTAGTTTCCTCACACATAAACATTTTATTTGATTTTAATGTTTGGTAGCTGACTCGTATAGTTTCTCTTATAATTTTAATTCATTTTCCATTTTCGACAGTTTGCAATGAAAAATAGTGGTTTTGCAAGGAGGTGAAACCTGTTGACAAAATTGCAATACTTTGATATTTTGATTGTAACATTTCAGTGTTAAACATTTAACTATTGTTTACACATCTTATAAGGCAACATGCTTTACAACAAAAAACAGTAATCAAAATAAAAAATAGTTCAAACAAACAGGACAATATATATTAACGTCTTTACGATATTTTGATTATTTGTTTTTAAGTTTAAGACACTATATTATTTGTACGACATAGATTTGCATGACTGATCTAAACGGACATTCATCTGATATATACACATTAAACTTGTTGAAAACATATAGTGGACCGAAAAAGAAAAAAATTAAGTTATTTATTATTAAGATAGTCATTGACAGTAAATACATTTGAATTAATATGTTTGTAAACTTTGTGAATCTTCTATAGTTAACAGGTTATACAATTAGTTTAAGAACGATACGTTCATTTTTAATACGTTCGATTTAGCCTACCCGTTACAATATTTCCTTTTAAGTTCAGTATAAATAATGAAGATTATTTTAAGAAGCAATTCTGTTGAAATGAAACATAGTAGTTTTGTGTGTGTGGCGTCCGTTTCATCTAGAACTTAGTTGTCAGAAAACAGATCAGAAGAAGGGCCATCGATGCGAAAACACCAGCTGCGTCTGTAAAATTACCGAAAAAACAGCAGATCACGGTCATTGTACAAAGTGAGTTCATATATTAACATACCAATTACGAAACTGGTTTAGAAAGAGTTTGCGTATGTTATATGGGGCACAAGGACGGATCCATATTATGGTTAGAAAACGCGCAGTTTTATGCTCGTGTTTTAATGCCAAATAAGAACGAACATTTTGTAGAAAGGAAAGTTACCATCGTGCAGTTTTGAAGCACAATATATAATATTTGTAAATGGTACATGCGTGGAACACAAGAATTCATTCCAATGAAATACAGTTTGTCCATGAGTTGAGTTTCTTTATCAACACATAGGAAACAACAGTGAAGTGATCTATAATACAAATATTACCTTAGTTCCTTATGAATGATGTATATAATGTCATATTTACAAAGGAATACGATTTTGGATAACGCTTTCTAAGAAACAAAACTTACTGGATTTAGCACATTTTCCATCAGTCCCGAGTTTATACCCAGTGTTGCACTGGCATTTGTCTGTGTTAGCGGCGCCGGAACATTTCGAGTTGGCATCAGCAGCTGTACACGTTGTGTCGGCTTGGCATTCTTTTATAAAGAACAATTAATGCTGTTAAGTGGTGTTCTTGAATGAATTTATGTACTGTGTTAAGAAAAATTAGAATACATATAAATTAACATTGAATCAATTCTAATATGATGTCTAACACGACTTTCGAGATCCATGCAATAAGAAGTCGAATCGCATTATTTCGGCTTTATTTACAAAAATCGTTTTTAAATGGCAGTTTCATTAAAACAAGTCGTGTTTATGTGGCTTTCTATTTTAGCTTTCATTTCATACGTAATCCTGCGAAATCCTAAACCATTATTAACTTAATTACACAATATCTTTTATTAAATGCTATCTGTTTTTCTTCAAACTACGTACTTAGGGAGCATTTCCCTTCGTTGCCCAGCAGATGGGTAGATTTGCACGCACATACGAGCGGATTTCCAGCACATTCCGAGCTGGAGTCCAGGGCCGTGCAGTCGGCCGCAACTGTGCACGCTGCAAGCCAATAAATTCAAACTTTCTTATAGCTAGATCTACAATGAACCGTATCTTGGTTACTGTACGCACGCTGCAAGTCAATTAAGCCAACTTTATTATATATAATGCTACATATTAAACGTTATTTGGTTACTGTACAGCCGATCACTAAAGTTAAAAACAAATGACTTAAAAAAGCTTTATTATATATTCCTTTTAAAATTTGACGATTTCTTATTTTTGCTCTGATTAAAAAGGGTTTTCTCCTTTTATGGTCATTGTTTAAGCATAAATTTGCAGGAGAGTATGAATTACATAAAAATCAATTCAGCATTATAGAGTCGATACGAACTTTTTGCGGTACAGGCGGTGGTCGATGTCGTCATATACGCAGGACACTTGCATGTTAGTGCCGCGGCGTCGCAAAGGCTGTTTGTTACAGAGGCACACTCTGATCCAGCCGTGGTGCAGACTTTACCAAGAGCTGTAACAGATAACGTACATACATTGCACTTACACAAATGTGTGTACCTAAAGTGGATGACGAAATTCTATAAAACTAGTATTCGAGCAGTCGTCATATTGTATAAATTGGTCTAGTTCCTCAAAAACATGACTGTGATTTCCAAGTGAAATCTTGTTAAACTGAAAACGTGTCATTTTAGTCAAATTTGTTTGAACATTTTGGCAGTTCGTTATTTTTCATCGTTAAACATATAATATGCTTCATATAAAATAGTTTATATTTTGTTTAAACTACACAGAATTAGTATATTAGTTTCACGAAGTATTTGGATATTTATTATGGTACATAACATCTATGAAGACTTTTGTTGGTGTAAGTAAAATATGTTTAGATCCGTGTCAAATTCATAAACGATTTATATATTAACCAATATGAAATAACATTACGCAAGTAAAGGTAGTATGGACAAAAAATACTTAAAACAATAAAACAAGAGTGAGTGTTGCTTTATAGTATGCTTTCTAATGGCAAAAAGTACATTGAAAGACTGCCTAAGGTAGGCGTGTAAATTAAGCATAAAATGCGCACAGCGTGTAGAATATTAAATTAAGTTACTTTGCGTTGTCAAGAGGAAACAGTAATACCGAACATTTACCATGCTCTAAAATATCCATTATGTGCAACTTTTGACGATTTAAAAACCTGAAAATTATAAAGCGTTGCAACGCGAAACGATTTAATAATTTGGAGAGTTCTGTTGTTGTATTTTTGATACTACGAGGATTGCATATATAAAGTGAAAAATACGACGATCATGTAATGAGAGCGGTTAGTCTAGTGGGTAGAGCGATTGACTTTTGCTCCATGGCTCCAGGGGGTCAGTGGTTAGAGCCCCGTTGAGGGTTACGTTTTTTTAAATTCTTTATTTGTAGTCTTGTTTTTTTTTTACTGGAGATTTTTAGACCCAATGTTTACATTTATCAATATAAAGCATTGAATGACAAACTTAAAAACATGCCAAAATCTGTGAAAAGGCCCCTCTAATATAACATATTTAGCCAATAATACTACAACGCAATTTACAACGTCTGTAATGACGAAATAAGGTTTGGTTCGCAATCTGTTGTTTGTTCTGTCATTTCGTTACGCACGTACTGCGTTTTTGAAATAATGTATATAGTTTTCTTTAAATTTACTTTTCTTTTCAACAGACATAAGTGTGACGATTTTTAGGAATTGTATAATGTCTTCGTTAACTATTTCATAAAAATTTATTATATATTGACAACTGTACATTTTTCTTTCCTGGAAGTCATATATGTGTTCAACATATTGAATACCTCTTTCGAACCATTTTTTACAAAGTAAGTTTTATTTTCGCTCCGTCCACAATAATTATTCAATATAATTTGTTTTTGTATTGGTATTTCTTCTTTTTTCCAAAGAAATACAAAAATCAACATTTTGGCATAATAACGTAGCATGTCGTTATATATATATATTCTAACTAGTTTTGAATCTGGTTTAAATATAATTTTTTTTACACAACTTCTGCCGAAGAATTTTAAGAGGTCAACATGTAACATTTTAAAACCACCATCGGCATTATTTGGTTCCATTTTCATTTTCAAATAGTATATATGAGCTATTTCATTTTAAAATACCACGGACATCTGCAATTAGAATATAAATCGATTTGAATTGATAATATTTAGTGGTCCGTCTTGAACCTTGGTGAAATGATGCAATATGCGAGACAATTTGCAATGTGATGAGAAATCAATTATTGCATACATGTAATCGACATAACGTGTCTGAATGCCATTTGTAAACTCAATTAAGTTGATTTTTAAACGCCATATATAACATTTGTTATTTGTAACTGATCGACGGTTCAATTTATCTAAATTATATCTACAGTGTTAAAATCCCATCCAAGAAGAGAAAGATTATGTTACATATGTATACGTATAACCAATTTGTTAGAACATTTCATATAATCTGTGGTGGGACCGAAATCATATAAACTATACAAAAAATAAGTTTTCGCTGTATTTTATATTTTACTTATTTGAAGCATGCTCCTTATGATATCTCAATATTCTTAGATATTGTTATGCATCTCTGAAATCGTCTTGTTATAAATGTTAATGCCTAGAGAGTAGGAACTAGTTCTGTTTGAGAAAAGTTCTTATTATGGCAAATTAGTGCAACTAGACTGCGGCAACTATTACACAGGAAGTATTTTTAACTGTTTGACTATTTATGAACACAGGCAGTTTTTGGCAGTATACATTTTAAGAAACAGAACTTACCATTTGAACATTTTCCGTCACTCCCGAGGATATACCCGGTTTTACATTTGCATCTGTCTGTGGCAGCGACGGTTCCAGTACACATTGAATTGGCATCAACAGCTGTACAGGTTGTATCGGCGACGCATTCTTTATTAAGAAATATCAATATTATTAAACAGTAGTCTCGAAATACATTCAATGACGTAAATGCATTTTGTTAAGAAATTAGAATTGAGATAAAATAACATGCACTCGATTCTATTATGACGTTTAACACGTCTTGCAAGATCCAGTGTATAATGGTCATTGTTTTTCATTACATTCCCAGATTACAAGTTTAATCGAAATGTTTCCGCTTTATTTACAAAAAAGTCTTTATTACAAGTCCGTTACATAAAAATAAGTCGTGTGCTTCAGGCTTCCTTTTTGACTTTTCGTTTCATACGTAATCCTGCGAACTTAAAACTAAACTTTATATTAAATGCTATCTGTTTTAATCCAACTACTTACTAAGAGAGCATTTTCCTTCTAAGCCCAGCAGATGGGTAGATTTGCACGTACATACGAGTGGCGTTCCAGCACATTCCGAGTTGGAGTCCAGAGCCGTGCAGTCGGCCGCAACCGTCGCAACTGTGCACGCTGCAAGCCAATAAATTCAAACTTTCTTATAGCTAGATTTACAATGAACGGTATTTTGGTTCATGTATATAAAATCGATCACTAAAGTTCAATACAAATACATCACAAAAGCTTTATTATTCTCCTTTTTAAATTGTACAATTTCTGTTTTGTTTTCAAATTGATAAATGTTTGATTGTTTTCCTTTTTTGGCCAGTGGTTGAGATTTACTTCGCAGTAGAAAACACGCACTGCAAAAACAGCTTAGCATGTATAAAGTAGATACGAACTCTTAAGGACACAGGCGGCAGTCCCCGCCGTCGTGTAGGCAGGACATTTGCATGTCAGTGTCACGGCGTCGCAATAGCTGCCATCAGTACACGTAGTTCCCGCCAGGGTACAGGTAGTTGTACCAATAGCTGGAATAGATATATTACATACATACCATTTGTATAAATATGTGTATCTAAGGGTGGCGACACAATTTCCGAAACAAGTATTCTAGCAATCTAGCGAATCGTCGTTTTTTATAAACTATAAATCAGTCACGTCCCTTTAAAACATTACATTGTGGCATTATTTTCCAATATTTATGAACTCTGTCAAATTCGGACAAATTATACGAATGGAACGTGAGGGGGACACTTTCATTATATGACTATTCTGAAACCTTGTTTACACTCTTGAAGCCAAATATTTGCCAAATCGCCATGCAATTTGCTTACAACAGCCGAGTTAAAACGGTATCCGGTCCATTGAAAATCATTGCCGTCAGGAGGTGGGGCGTTCACATTTTCATTTTATATAATGAAATCTCTCGCATTCTCTTGACCTCAAATGAAGTGTAACGCTTCTGGTCGATATTTTGGAAACTTAAGTATAAAAGTATTAAAAAAAGTCTACTGCGAGGTATGCTGGATTGTATCTCTCACTGTGGACTCGTTTAACAACTCACACCTTTTCGGTAAGCGTATGATTCAACTCTTAAAATAGGCAAAGCAAATGAACGCGCATGCCGTACACAATTAAAAGAAACAATTTTAAAAATCTATTTGTAAACTTGAAACTTACTGACTGCTGCATTAACTGATAAAACGAGACAAACTGCAGCCACAAATACGAAAATCGTCTGAAAAGCCATCTGAAAGTAAACGGAAAATTGTGAAATATTTACAACGTTGACTTTATTGCTTTGGAAAGTGGTTATACGATTAACTAAAAAAACATGACTTAACTATGGTACGTGGGATAGAGCGCCGGTCGCAAATAAACCGCAAAGTTTACAAAAACATCAATGTAACCATTTAAGTATCGAGTATTTAATAGTTTTCTCAATTTTTTTCTACGTTTTCAGATCATGATCATGACTAAATTCGCTTGCGTAAAATACATGTGATATCACAGTGAACTTAAGCGGTAATAATAATATTAATACGTTACTGTTTACGCCCACATATAATTACTATACATACGATACAATTCGCCTTTTTAAGACACGGCGGAGTACTTTACGCACACATTTAATGAAGTATCAGGTCAAATATTATGAAAACACGATGGACGTTGTAAAATAAAGGTATTTTTTATTGATAAGATTCGAAAATATAAACATACTATCGAGATTTATATCGAATTGATTACCGATACTTCGCAATGGTATACTTCCAATTTTTCTATAGAAGTGATAATTGTCGCTATGTTTGAGTTATCTTTTTTTTATATTTAAACATCATCGCTGTTGTTATAAAGTTACTTTTTACTGTTTATCGGCATATGCGGGACCTTATTTTTTTCACATGTATTACTTTAAGCAATGGTTTATTGGATAATAATGTAAATATTTATATATTGCAAGAAGGGTGCATGGATACATAAAAGCACAACTGTATAAAAGATATTTTCTTGAATCGGAAGAATCGACTATGTAGTCAACTCATTCACATATTATTGTTTGTTGATACTCTCAGCTGCGCTGACCCCCCTTGTCGCATCCTTCGCACAGCTATATGACTGGTTGATCTACATATTATTTTTTTTAAACATAATTAAATCCTTATTTTGTATTTTCTTTGATATTTTTTTTTATCGTAAACCATTTTTAAATAAAACTGTTTTTATACAAAATGCTGTGATTTTACATTACATTTGAAACAAGCAAATAAACGTTGCGTCGTTTCATATTTGGAACAATTTTACTTTAACCCGATGAGAGAAGTAAGCACTGAGTTAAATTTTCCCTAGCTGTAGTTTTTCGATAAGAAAAAGTAAAAAATAATGCCTGACGTAATTGTTAAACCAATTTGAATGATTTAACTTGGTAAAAATATTGTAATATAATAAGAACTAAATTATTTTTCCCCATTAATGTCATTAAATATGATGTTTATCATGTTAGATTTATAATTTTCAATTAAACAAACAATTACGTCCACAATTTGTGAACTGGGCATAATTTACACCAATAAATGTTTGCCTTGTCAAATATTACGGTATAAAATATATAAATACAAACGCAACACACTAATGGCTACAGAAAGTTAAACTACTACAAAAAATAGATTGTTGCTTACAATACATGTAGTTCAAGTTTCAAGTTTTTTTATTGCAACATCGGCAAAATGCCTTTGATCATTTACATACAAGTTAACAAATTATAGTCAAAGTGCATTAATACAATACAAAAAACATAATTATATACATAAATTACAATGTTAAGTGTTCAAACATCATTTACAAAGGTAAATGTATTGATAGCTTTGTGAGAGAAATAAAACAAGTAATAAATAAACAATATATTGACGGTTTCATACAATATTAATTTAAGAAGCAGCAAATACTTCTAATTTTTCATCACGGAGTTTCATGGCATAAGTAATGAATCTGGCAACATTATTAATTACTGAAGTATTTTGACAAGATAGCATAATTTTAATATTTTTATTTATATTTTTAAATTTAACTAAGTTTGGCCAGTTAGATCGAATATAATTTTATTTCGTAGATCTTTGCAGATGGAGCAAGTAAGAAAGAAGTGATATTCCGATTCAAGGGTGTTTGCGTTACTTAGTTTACATTTACGTTCATCTCTGGGTATGTTATTATATCTACCAGTCTCTATTTATAATTTATGAGTGCTAAGTCTTAATCTGGATAACTGTTGTTTATTATTTTTATCATTGATGCAATCTAAATATTTTTCATAAGCGAATTCAGTCTTAATCATTCTGTATTATTCTAATTTCGGTTGTTTATAAACTGCATCGTGCCAATTTTGTATAAACTGATCTTTATTCTCTGGTTAATTTCATTAGAATAATTACAGCTTTTATTTAAATTATTGTAAAATATTCCATGCCCTAGTTGATCTAATTGTTTTACAAATGCTCACCACATATTTGTGTTATTATTAGTATTCTCATTGTGAAGAACAGATTGTTCGTTATAAACAGTGTGCATCAAAGCTTCCGGGTTTTTACTTAATTCTAACGCAATAACTGAGGGCACGTTTTTTACATATTATATTAAGAGGAAATCTGCCTTATTCACCCAAAACAGCAGCATTAGAGGTCTGTGAGCGTACACCAAGAATAGTTTTTAAAATTAAGTTTATCTACTTCTTTCATGTTGTAAATTCTCCATATTTTAGATCCATATAGAATAATTGGAACAACTAGGGAGTCAAATAGAGCGAGTTTTGTTTTAGAACTAAGCTTCACTTTACTAAAAATGGACATAAAATGATTGTAAGCTTTTAAGGCTTGTTCATTATTTGCCTTAATAGCTTTAGATATATTACTAGTGTAGTGAAGTTTAAGGCCCAAGTAGCAGAATTCATCAACAATTTCAAGAGCCTGTTTATTAATAGTCCAAATATACAAACAAGTACTTTTCCTTTTTTCAACTGTGCAAATTTTTATAATTAATTAACTTTTAACATATTCGAGAACAAATAATGTATGTCGAGGATACATGTATGCAATCGGTATTTGTTTCGTTCAGTCTTAAGATTTTAAAACCAAACATAATGTGTCAGAATTAAACGCAAACAGTATTTCTATTGAAAGCAATACATGGCCTCTCGAACCATACCTCAGATTGCGTTTTGTGTTTTAATGAATGTCAAACAAATGGTTGTAATATTAAGTCGTAAATACTTAATCCATGGATCTAGAACAAACTGTATTACTTTTATATAATATCATTCTAAATTTTATCGCATTGGAATTTATGCATTATTTTGCATTTCAAGTGCATTCGAGACGAAATACGCAGTATATGTAAAACAATATTAAACTATCGTTTTGATTCGTCTGATAAATTTCATGCTAAAATGCGACTGTACTCAACTCCGGATTTAATGGGAGTCTATATATTAGAAACCAAGTGACCAGCGGTATTTGGTAATCAGGCTTTTCTTATATTCGGCAAGCGTAGCTCCAGATTGCGCAGGCTGGTATGGAGAAACGCTGGCCACATATGGCGTTCGACCCATTTTTACACAACGCGGCTAATATGGTTTTAGCTAATCAAAACGAATATATGCAGCTTGCTTGGCATTTGCTACCAGACACTGTAAATACTGTTCATATACTAATTTAATTCACTTTGTGGTGCATTATCATATATTTTAATCAGTTCAGTGCTTTGTCTCATTTTATACCGCATTCATCCGTATTACAAAAACGCAATCAAAGCTTTTCTGTCAGTTGGTTTTAATTTGTAAAGTTGAATTGCTTTGAACGTTTGCTGTCATCTTTTTGCTGATTTTAAAACGGTGACGAACACACAAACGAAATAAATGTTCTTAAAAAAGGTCGAAAATGCAACTTACCGCCGTTTCCACAATACACTGATCCTAAAAATGCACTGTGTGAAAAACTAAGAACGCTGTGCGTGTTGAATTCTGTTGAGCTCCTTTTATAGTGCCTGCATAGTTTATCAACAAGGATATCTACGGCGTTACTAAAACAAAGATTAACAAAGGGTTTTCAGTTCTGAATGACAAATCACAACGTGTGCAAAAAACGTGCTGGGTCGAACTTGTTTTTTGCAGACATGCTCATTAAATCCGTTTTGCTATTGAACATTCTCAAAAGACGCACTCGTTGGTTATTATTGTATTGTAAAATAAATATAGTTTTAGTGTTTTATATTCCAGCCCTTGTCATTTTTTAAGATGCACATATACATAATTGTAGGGAACGCGAGAGCCGTTTACACGAATACGGTATGTTTTCTTTATGGAGTTTAATCATTAAAAGATCCGATCGTAAGGAAAGTTTATTATTGCAGCATTCAGAAGAGACTGTTTCCTTGGAGACATAATGGTACAAGCATCAAGCAAAAACACCCCAACAAAAAACAACCTTTTTTCTGTACTGATTTTTTATATCTCATTTGTATTTCTCAAATGTGCATAATCTGCAGGCTGATAACTGAGCCATACGTTTCGTCCTGTTAATCTCACCTGAGTAAAAACTGAGCGATTGTGGTCAGTCAATTCCCGGCGTCTTTTGATGTGTTTCGTGCCCCGTGAACATATAGCTCTTCATCACTGTAGGCCCCACATCTTCTTTATGAAACATAGTCTGAGTTTTAAGTTGGATTAAAAAAAATAATTGAAACTTGTTAAATGTGTACAAAACTAAGTTACAGGCAGGTTAATTATAAAAGCTAAAAGGCAAAAAGGTCGCTTACCTCAAACATGACGAAATTTATTTTTAGGTGCGTGTCTTGTGATGTACGTGTTATGGCTGTTGTTTGTTTGTAGTTGTTTTACTCTGTGTAACACATATTTAATATGGCTGATACACTTTTATAATAAATGCAATTTTTAATCCATCACCATTATTTCCTTGATCGGTGTGACCGGTTAGTGGAAATAAAGGAAATGACACAGAAATCCTCCGCCGGTCAAGTTTGTTGTGGGCTGCTGAGAGTAACTCATCCAGTAGGAGGGTCGTCCACTCTTTTACATTATCCTTGCAGCTTTTCTTCTGCCGGCCTCCCTCTTGCGTGTCATGGAGCGCATTCTTGCACAGAGAGTCGTGCTTGGTGAACAAAGCTAGCTTTCGTCGTATTACGGTCGTCAGGAGGGATTCTTGTGGGCCAAAACGTGTTGCTGACATTTCCCGGACGTTCTCGTTGGTCTTTTCTCCATGTAAAAGATGTGGAGCAGTCCTCTGGGACTCTTGTGTTCAAAGGCATTTATCCTGGGTTTTATGTCCAGGCGAAGCGTTCATGTATCCCAGCCGTTTAATGGATGGACACTTCGAGGGACCTGTTGAGCCTGTACTAGATGAAAATTCTTATTCAGACTTCAGCGGTACTTGAACCATCCTTTCAAATGGTTGCTTCCAGGAGAATGATGGTGAGTTATTTGCGTGTGCCGCTCATGTCATCATCAAATCTCAAACTTGATATGCGTCTGCCACCAATTCAGATAAAGGTGTAGTGGTCTAACATTGGTAAATCAGGACGGGAGAGATCAGGCTATTTGAGTAATAACTATACCCATATCAAAAAGAAGCGACCCATAGGGTGGAGCCTATTTAGACGCAAGGGACATGATTTGAACAAACATAGTAGAGGACCAACATACGATGACACACAAATGGTTGGTTAAATGACCATGATTTCAATGTTATGTTATGACGTGGTATACATCGTGAATACTTTAGCGGATGAATTGCGACTGTTGAATCTTGCTTTTAAAAGACATTCATCCTAAGCATTAATCTACATCTCGAATCTATAACTATCAGCAAAATGGTCGTCTATGCGAGCTTTTAACATTTTACTTAGAAATAATCGTCTTAAACGTAGTTGGCCTAAGTTGATCGTCTTCGGATAACATTGGAAACAGAGGGACTTCAATAACATTTGAGTCATTACAAATAATTAAATGAGCTAGCCTCAACGAACCTTGTTTCTGCAAACCGAAAATGGGCGATACAATATACACAATATTTGCATTAAGTTAAGTGAAGAATGAATATGATGCAACGACACCTTTTAATGGCTTTTAAAATTAACATATTTATAGCAACTAGACATTTATGAGGATTATTAGACCACGTAATATTTATTTTCTTTCTATGATAACTGATGTGGAAAGTCTGCTTTATTGATAAGTGTGATCATGCAACAGTTATTGATGACTTTTAGACAATTCTTTCGTAGAGGAGATTTTTTTTGGATAGTACAAGCAAACTTTTTGATCTAATCAGTTTGAACTTTTATAATTAACTTTAATCATATTAATATTTTGTCTTTTTCTTTGTGGATGAACTTTTATCCAATACTCTGTGATGTAAATGTTACGATTTGTAAACAATCACAAGCAAACGACTAAAGTTTTTGTTCCTGACTGGTTTGTAGGTAAAAAAAAATCAAGGATACTTAAACATAAATTAAGATGTGTGAGGTCTTATGACAAACATAACTTGCCAATCAGAGGGGGTATTAAAACACACTCAGACCGACCTTTTATTAACGCTCCATGAACGAGTTAAGAATGTAAGACGCTTCCACATTGATTTTACAACGATAATTCCATTGATGCAAACTGATTGATACTTGTTTCTCCAGAGTTATGTAGTTTCAGCTATTCGCTCGACGCTTTTAATGTCCAACGGCTTGGAACGTAGTCCAAACGGGTTATTGTGCTCTTCGATATTTAATCTTAGTTATTACGATATATCTTACAATCAGAATTAAGTCGTTGTTCAAAGGAGGTCTTCACAGATTTGATCATGTTTTGAAGAATAACACTCAATGTCACACAATGACAGATTTAAGCATAGATTAAGTTAGAGGATACCAATATAATGAAAACCAAGTCAAGAAGAATATTGCGCCCAACAGGACTCGAACACTGGTCCTATTGGATACAATGCTAACACATTAACTTATTGGCTTTCGGTCTTCGGATCATGTACGATGCGGCTGTTGTTTATGCTTCTTTTAAGCGACCAACGTTTTGTTAATATTTGAACGAAATAACTGCAAACATTTCAAAATATTACATTGTATCCGGAGGCTCGACACGTGATCATTTGTTGCAAAATATTATTTTAACCCTGATTACTGATGATGTTACAATCCGGATATGAGATTGGGCTGTGTGCCGAATTTTGCCTCTAAAAACCCACTGAATCAGGTGTTTTCATTTTATTTTAATCAATTCTTTTATGTACGTACCTATAATAATACTTTATTGGAGGAGAAATTGTAAGATAGATAACATATATCATCCTAGCTTCTTGCTCTTAGGATGTCCTTGTTATATGTTTTATATATTTAAAACTTAAATAATCAATTTCTTTATTACACAATGTTAAAGCAAGTCTTTAACCTGAGACCCAGGCTTGTGGTGTATAATACAACTGCTCTGGTGAAGCATATGAGCCTTGCGCTGGGAAAACAGGGCTTAATGCACATGCATAATGTGTTGTCCCAGATAAGCCTGTGAAGTCTGCACAGGATACTCTGGGACGACATTCTCCTTGTATTGTATTTTTTCATTTTAAGGCAGGAGGGAAGTGGTGTCCCTGATTCGGATGTGTGGTCTGCACTGGCTCATCTGGGATGACACTTTATACACACACAGTAAGCCCTGTTTTCCCCGAGTGAAGCTCATATCATTCCTTGTGAAACATTTCAATACTTAAAATTATTTATATTATCGTAGTAATTTTGTTGCGATAACAGCTCAAGGCCAAGCAGCTAATGGATGCCATCAACTTCATGCACGATAACCAGAAATACGCAATGGTAAGAAATATGCCACGGGACAAAATACGCCAAGGTGAGAAATATACATTGCCGTGTTAAAGTTTTAAGTGTTTGTTATCATCCAATTCTCATGGAATAAATGCCCTACATATACTGAATTACTTATTTTCATGTTTTAAACTAATCCCACTTTTACTGGCCATGTTTTTATTTTTCTTTTATTTTTAAAAGATGTTAAAATAGTTTCTTTGCGTTGCAGCTTGTCTTCTATGATAGAAACATATGAGTCAGGATCGATGTTTGAGGACCTCCTGATGAATCATGCATCCACTTGACACTGTATGTCACCCAGGTACATCTTACCTTGTCTGAATCCTGCATCCACTTGACACTGAATAGTCTGCGATTCTGCTTGGTCACAGCAACTGTTTAGCATATCTTCATCGCCATGTAAACGAACATCTACTTATGTATTCTAAGCATCATTTTCGTGATATGTACACGATACAACAATATACGGTATGCATGAACATGTTTTAGCGAAAATTACTAATTATTATAAGAAAATAAATCACACGCATATTAAAATTTATTTATCTCTTATGACTTTGTGAAGGCGCAAACTCGTAAGCGTAAAGTAATGCAATATTCGCATACATGCATGTCAATCAATTAATGTACATGCAAAAAAGATCATATATAATTAACTTAATTCTACATTTGAAATAAGATCTACTTAAGTGCTAATAGATTTCTTTTGTAAATTTAGATAGCATTTGTACAAAAAAATATATTAAATAAAAAAAATAATGAGCTCAGTTATATTAAATTGTAGGGTGTCGTTTTAGTATGCAATCGACACAGGCCTATATCAAATCCATTTTTTCCAAGAGTTAACTAAATGTTAATTAATAATAATAACGCATCGTTTGTCCAAACATGAATTTAATGCAGATAGAATGATCTTTTTTTAGTCTCTTCCGTATGCCGGGAGAAACCTTTAACCTTTATATCATTTTTAGTGGCCAGTGTAAGTTGCAAGGGCTAATAATTGATCTTTTGGTCCCCGTTGTAAAGCATCTAGTAGTAAAAACTACTCCACGACACGGTGCTGTAGTTAATCAGTACTTAACAGTAGGCCTTTTCTATGAAGGTGGTTCACGATCATAAGTGCAAAGTGTATCTTTAATTAAATAACGGTTGAAAAGCAGTCTGATTATTTCGCTAGAATAAATGGTGCTATGTAGCCGTTTTATTTGTTTAATATATATGCCTATTCACTCATTTGCCATTGCGTCTTTTCACATCCAAACAACGGCGGTCCCACGTTCATGTCTGATCTGTTTTAGATTTTCATACAGATTAAAACGATGTTTTAATGTTTAAAAAGCAATCCTTTGTTTATGCATCTATTCAAAAATAGGGTCACGTATGTTTGACGGCGTGTCAATAGACGAATTGCTTTAATTTGTTTAACTTCGTCAAAGGGTTGACAACTTCAGGTTTAGGTCATGCGCTTTTTGTCAAAATGTATTTGGTTGGTTTGCCTTTCTCTTTAGACAAAACTGTTTGTTTCCATTACACATAATTTTTTATTTTATTTTTTACGATAAAAATGGCTTGATAAAAATAAAAATCAAATTAGTGTAGACTCGTACTATCAAATTACTGTAGACTCGTACTACATGTCAACTGTAATTCTCAACAGGTATAAAAATCAACCCATAGTTATGAGCATTACATGCAAAATTTGATGTGGTGAGTAAATATCAAAGTACCACATTAACAGCACATTTTGATTATATAATAGAACGTCCAACCCATTTAGCTCATGAGTAGGCGCATACATGGATGCCCAACCGCTGAAATAGCTGTATTTCACATTTTAAGAAAATACCTTTGGTACTTTGTTCGAACGTGCATTGTTTTCGAAAGTAAATGATACAGTGGGTTGAGAGCCGGATTATGAATTCTTTGATTGGTCTTAAGTTTGATCTCTTCCGGGCAACATTAATTGTAGACATGAATGTTTCCACGACATTGCTTAAAGCGAAAATTTAGACGTAGTGGTAACTTGATGAATACGTTATATTCAAATGTCAAAGTGCATATCTTTTCCATTCAGATTAGTAGAGTTAATAGGGAACATGAAGTATTGGACATGTCGCTTGCGATGATGGAGTTTACGAGAACGATTCATTCCATCTTTCTAAAGAATGGTATGTAGTTTAGACGAGATATATCTTCTGTAAAAACTCTGCTTGTGAATATCTTTACAAAAAAATGGCATAAGACTGTAAAAACATGTTACAGTTATTCCTTTGGAACTGCACGTTGTGTGGGTTTGATAATTATCACCGATGATTCTATACGAACTAAAGGTTTAGGTTTATAAATCCTACTTGGTGTAACTTCTTTATTCTATACCTAAGTTAGATATCAATAGATTTTCTTCTACGTTTGCCAATAAAATTATAATATTATTTCCATACCGGTTATTACTTCTTGTTTTGTGACCAATGTTTTACATTGTAATTGTCTTAAAATGCCAAGGCTTTTGTCTAATATAATGTTTTATCGTCTGATATTGATTGCACAAGTTTGATCTAAATAGATATCTTTCAATGAGTTCATTTCGTAGTGTAGTTGCATACCTGTAAACAGAAGCGTGGGGAGCTCTATCAAGATACACCGTGTTTTGTTCAAAGTAATTGCTGATTGCTTTGATAAGAGACCAACGCAGCGTAATTAAAATACCATTGTAATTGTTTTTCGTCGGTGTTAGTGACTATGTTGATATAATCAATGTGTTATGACAACACACTTAAAACGTAAACTGAACCACGTATTGTGAACTAAATTTTCTGAAGTAACATTTGAATAACTCAAAGTGATCTCTACGATCGACCATTCCGCAGATTATGAGAACTTTAAGCACTATTTATATGTCAATACTAGATACATGTCCGTATAGATTTAAAAAAGTGCTACAGAAGAATGTGTGCTTCATGGTAGACTATTCTATCCACAGCCATCCCTGCTGAAAAAGAAATACAGAAATAATGAAAGTACATAAATATCATCAGGGGCTATGATGGTAATAATCAGTGTTTTATTGAACGCAAAATGCAAAGTGCCTAAACAATAATGGACAATATACTATGTTTCATGGATGATATAAACCACATTTCAGGGCAGAAGGGATATTATTGCTAATATATTTGAGGCTGAGGTCAGGCATGTTTGCAACCCCTCGTCAAAATAAGTTGACATCCCACAATAAAAATCTGCTGTAATGCAGACATCAATGACATTGTTTATTAAAACTAAGGGGAGAAAGGTGTCAAACACTTATTTGCTCATTATTTTATGGCAGTGTTGATATTTGAATTTCCTTGGGGTCTTTTGGGGACCTACAGTCGATGTAAAAATTGGAAAGTGGAATTCAAAGGTTACGACACGTGGCATAATGGTATATAAACAAACGAGTATTTATTCATAATTGCTATCTTGATTTATGGTTCTTTACGTCGCGCCGCAAATAAAAATGTGAACAAAAAGGGCTTTAACTTATAGTTGTATGATAAGTTTTATATCATACACATTTCACACTACCTTGAGGCACGTACACATAATTATATTTGTTACAATTTAAAAATGTTTTAACTTAAAAAAATGTCATCATCAGTGTAGACGCTCTGGTGTGCGCTTTTCTATATTCTGGTACCTTTGGCTGGAAATGTTCTGTTCTACAAATTAATTGTATACTATGATGTAAACTTCGTTATGATCTTGAACCATCCGTTGACTCTTGTGGAAGCGAGAATGCGAATAGTTTGATAGGAGATTTTTGCAGATGAAACCACAACATAAAGTTACACAACCTTTCAAACCTTTCATACTGAAGACATACTGTCCCTGCTGTTCACATGTTTCAAAATTTGGAACAATATACAGGATAGGTATATAGGCCGAAATTGCACAAATCAACAATAGGAGCAACATCGGTTGTTATATTGACGATAACATGAAGCACCAGCAATCAAAAGTAGTAAGGAAAACTAGAGCCGGAGTATGAAGTAAAACTAGATATTATGCAATCCATCTACTACTTCAGAATACCCGTATTGCAAAACTAATATGTACGTATAAAGGTTAGTTAAACAAAACAACCACCTGCATGACATTGGATTAATTTAACAATTAAAAATTAAGAAATCATATTGAATGCACAAACCTTAGCCTTGACATATTGCCAAAACTTCTAAAAGGTCTAATAGTATTATTTCAATAGATAGCATTCTTACCTAGTATAGAATTACCGTTATATCTCGGACAAAGTTATTAAGCCGATATTTAAGAAGGTACCCCACAAAGATTGTTTTAAATTGCTTGCATAGTTATCCCTGGACTGTTTGTTTTTGACAAAGAGATTTTCATCTACAAAGATAATAGAGTTGAATAAACCCGGTTTCAACCTCTAGAACCTTGAATTGACCGTACCAATGTGGTTTAAGTTGTAATTATATATTTGTTATAGACTTTTTTGGTGGATTTCTTGTGTTTATTTTACTGCATCGTACTGTTTAAAAATAGGTCACTAGTCACAAACAAAGGACCTCGATTTTAGTCCCTTACAGAAATGAAAAGGTAGCGGCTGACTAGCCGCTAGGTAGAGGCTACCTAGCCGCTACTTAAAAAGGTATCCGAAACGGGTATCCTGGAGGTAGCGAAAGTCAGCCAGTAGCGGCTAGGTTGCGGCTGAGTAGACAAAACCTATAGCCGCTAGCGGCTACCATAGCCGCAAGCGGCTACTGTAGCCAAAAGGTAGCCAGAAACAGAACACTGCGAAATATTTCCATTAATTTGACAAATTGTCAGCCGCTAGCGGCAACTGTAGCCAAAAATGTAGCCAAAAACAAAACTTTGGTACAATAACCTATATTAAATGAACAAATTGTCAGCCGCTAACGGAAACTGTAGCCCAAAGTAGCCGAAAATCAAACTTGTGTAAAATCACTTATATGAACAAAGTGTCAGACACTGGTGGCAATAATAGTTAAAAAGTAGCAGCACAGTGCGATTTCTATCTGCCATCCAAATGTGACCTTGACCTGGAAGATATGGGTCTGGGTGTTTCGCATGGCATGTGGTGGAATTTGTTCCAAAAAAATTCCAAATCCCTTGATGAATGAAAGAGTTGTGGACCGAACAAAACAAGAGCTGTCATAGGACAGCGCGCTCGACTATTCGAGTGCTTGATAGTACAACGTAAGCCATCATGGGGAAATTGTTCATATTCAATAAGGTCAATGTAATTTAGGCATATTCTAAGTGGGAGAGGATCATAATTGAAACATATTGATCGGTTATGTTTTAAAAAAGTTGTAAAGTATTAAAGGGGCCATAATTCTGTCAAAATGCCTGTAAGAGTTACATAACTTTGCCTGCATAGTCTCCTTATGATAGTTAGTAAGTGTTGCAAGTATGAAAGCAATAGCTTTGATACTTTAGGAATAAAGTGGACCTAAACACAAAACTTAACCAAATTTTCAATTTATTAAGTATAAAAAGGCAACATAATTCTTACAAAACGCTTGTTACAGTTGTCTGCTCTTGTTTATAGATTGGGGTCATGTCGGTAAAGACGTATGCAAAGTATAAAAGCAATATGACAAGGTAGTTAGAAAATATTTGAGGTGTACGCAAACTTTAACATAGATCTAACAATAATATGCATATTGTAAGTGGAAAAAGGGCCATAATTCTTACAAACGCTTGTTACAGTTGTCTGCTCTTGTTTATAGATTGGGGTCATATTGGTAAAAAAGTATGCAAAATATAAAGCAATATGTCAAGGGACATAGAAAAGATTTGAGGTGGTACGCAAATTTTAACATAGATTTATCAATAATATGCATATTCTAAGTGAAAAAAGGGCCATAATTCTTACAAAATGCTTGATACAGTTGTCTGCTCTTGTTTATAGATTGGGATCATGTTGGTAAAGAAGTATGCAAAATATAAATGCAATATGACAAGGTACATATTTGAGGTGGTACGAAAACTTTAACATAGATCTACCAAAAATATGCATATTGTAAGTGGAAAAAGGGCCATAATTCTTACAAAATGCTTGGTACAGTTGTCTGCTCTTGTCTATAGATTGGGATCATATTGGTAAAGTAGCATGCAAAATATAAAGCAATATGTCAAGGGACATAGAAAATATTTGAGGTGGTACGCAAACTTTAACATAGATTTATCAAAAATATGCATATTCTAAGTGAAAAAGGGTCATAATTCTTTCAAAATGCTTGATACAGTTGTCTGCTCTTGTTTATAGATTGGGGTCATATTGGTAAAGAAGTATGCAAAATATGAAAGCAATATGTCAAGGGACATATGTAGCCCCGTCAATATTTTACGTTTTTTAATAGTGAGGTGTAACCTTTCTCTTGTTCTTTATTTTACTTTTTTGGTGTCACATGACTTGATCAGGTGGTCAGTTACAAGAAAAGTTTGAATGTTTAAAGACGTTTTCAGTCACGGGTTCTTGAAACATTGAAGTTCTTTGTCTATTGATGTTTGTAGTGAACTGCATTCACATTGTTTTGTATTTCTGGAATGATTTCACGCGTTTCTAATTTAGATAACATGTTTTCGCGACTGCAGAATTAGCGGCTCAATGGTTCTTACTTCTTATCTTTATTTTTAAACCAGTTGAACTAAATGGCACTTACTAATATTTGTTTGTAATTAATTTACAGCAGCCGCACATGTAGATGTGTAAGTGAGAGGATTGAAGGAAGAGATGTTCGATTCCCTAAATCGGTAATGTATTATGTATTGTCAGTTCTGGCTACCATAAATTTAAATGTCGCTTTTTATGATTTTTGACTGGCGCTACTTTATAGTTATAGTTATGGACCAACCCCATTAGGAAAGTCAACCAGAAATTCCGGAAAATTTGACAGTTAACAAAGACCGGTCCATAACAGCTTTTAAATGCAGTTATTGGCCCAAATCAACCACTTGATCGGAAAGATTGACATTTTTCACAGTTAACTGATATATTCTGCTCATACATATCGAGAACAACAGCGATGTGACAGACTTTCTTGAAATGCGAATCACCCGAGATTTCACGGTCAAATGACATTATTTATATTTTTAGTAACATACCATGTGCTCAAGTGTTTTCAAATTCAGAATGACATTTCCTGGTATTTTAGATTATTCTGGCTTGTTTTGTAAATAAATTGTAGTGTAAATATAAACTTGACGTAAATAATATTTAAAACTACCTGATTCACACTGAAATCAGTCTTATAATCCACCAGACGTAAGTTGTTAATCACAAATTATATATTTCAGAAAAAGAAAGTCATGTTTACAATTTCAGCAAAAAAATGTAAAGGTATCGAAAGTATCCAAATGAAAACTCGTCACGTGACAAAGCAACAATGGTGTCAAAATTGTGAATTTCAGACTGATGAGTTATTTTTATCTATTGTAAGATGCATTCGAAACATTTGAACCTTTAAATATTCCCCGATGCAGTAATTTATATTCATTCACTAATATATGTAGAAATGTATCCAAGAAAATGAATTTTCTTTGATTCATAGCGTGACATCAATATGTAACGACTCTAGTTGACTTTCGATAAGGGGATGGCTTCAGCGTACAGGTATGTCAATACTATCTAAACTGTACGCTAAAGTTTCTTTAGCTGATGCATTGTAAGTGAACAATGTTCATGCGATGCCATTGTGTATGTCTTACCTTGTTTTATATGTTTGTATTACTTTTTGATGCTTTGTTAGGTAAATTATAAACGTTTGCCACTAGAATGTCAATTGAAACTATTGTGCATTTAGTATTGTAAATGTGATTAATATTGTAATGTAACGGGTTATAATGGGTATATTTCAGTAAAATGTATATGCAATGTATTTTATTATGAGTTTATTTAATGAAAGGATAATAGGTATATTTCAGTAATATGTAACGAACAGAAAAATATAAGAATCGTGACTCGCAAAATGCACATAAACAATTAGTAGGTACATTAAGCGGGAAGAAGCGACATTCCGATGCGTTTTCCAGGTGTGAATACAAATTGGAGGTGTCAAATTAAATGGAGACCCGCGAGTACAGAGGCGTAAAGTCCGGTGGGGCGATATGTCATCTGTCCATGAACGCCAAGATGCACACGTTTGACGCCCATTACTTGATGACAGGCTTGGGTCACGAATAAGGCGAGTACGTAACGAAATTGGTATAAATACCTCGGAAAAATATGCAGATAGGACCCATTCAGGCCATTCGGGGAGTCGGCGGTTAGAGATTTGTCACGTCTTCTTGACGTGGTGGCCATGTCGGCCACCGCGCTGTAAAATTGTATTTCATGAACATTAGCAAGCGTTGTGTAAGAAAAAATTCAACAGAAATAAATCTCGATGAAAACAGAAATGAACTTTGTTTGTTACTGTGTGTTTTCCACGAACGATACATAATTACGTAACAATATGTATTCTCTTTTTTCAGAATTTATGTGATTTAAATTATGTATAAGTATATTAATTTTGTTTATTTCAGATACCTTTAAAGGCTATCCATCACACAGATTGTTTTAGAGTTGATCATACTGATGTTACTCAACATTAAAGAACCCCCGTTAAAATCTGAACTGTCGTCGTTGTTTGGAAAAACACGTAGAGTTACAAATGGCGCCCAACAGGTTCGTTGACAAGTCGAGTCTGCAGAGATTCGGTGTAAAGGAGCGGGTTGTGTTCGTGAAACAGCTGTTGACATTGTTTTAGTGCTAGCAAACATTAGACCAGGATTCAACCACTAAAGACGTTTCATTCTGGATCACAGTTTTAATTTTTTCTGATTTGGACACATCAGAAATACATACTTTTAAGTGCTTTTAAATTAGTTTTAAACCATTCTAGTGGCAGAATAATCAATTGTGTATTGATCATGAAACTTCATAGGTACACTGATCATGACTGGCAGATGACTCCTATTGATTTTCAGGTCACTAGGTCAAAGGCCAAGGTCACAGTGACTCGAAATAGTAAAATGGTTTCCGTGTGATAACTCAAGAGTGCTTACGCCTAGGATCATGAAACTTCATAGGTGCATTGATCATGACTGGCAAATGACCCTTATTGATTTTCAGGTCACAAGGTCAAAGGTCAAGGTCACGGTGACTCTAAACAGTAAAAAGGTTTCCGGATGATATCTCAAGAATGCTAACGCCTAGGATCATGAAACTTCATAGGAACATTGATCATGACTGGCAGATGATCCCTATTGATTTTCAGGTCAAGGTCAAAGTGACTCGAAACAGTAAAATGGTTTCCTGATGATAACTCAAGAATAATTAGGCCTAGGATCATGAAGCTTCATAGGCACATTGATCATGACTGGCAGATGACCCCTATTGATTTTCATGTCACTAGGTAAAAGGTCAAGGTCACAGTTACTATAACTTATTCACACAATGGCTGCCACTACAACTGACAGCCCATATGGGGGCATGCATGTTTTACAAACAGCCCTTGTTTTGATGTTTGAATTAAAGCATTTGCTGGAACATTTATTTCTATTGATGAGGCTGTGTTATACCATTTTTGCCTTAAATTTGGAATTAAAAATGTGTTTAATTTGAAAAATCTGTTTATAATTTTGAATTACCCCAGTTGCTTTTATTGTTACCATGTACTCTAGGTAGTTCTATTTATAAACAAAAAATGTAGCCGCTACTAGGTAGCAGGAAGGTAGCCGCTACTAGGTAGCCGCTACGTAGCCAGAACAGGTAGCCGAAAGGTAGCCGCTACTAACTTAAGTAGCCGGAAAACTAATTTGCATACGAAATACTACCTATTTCAGCTAGGTAGCCGCTATAGGTAGCCAGAGGCCTTATATTTCTGTAAGGGGTAACGTTTTTTACCTGCTGCTGTTGAGTCATGTTTTTAAATTTATATTTGTTCACAGTACGGACACACAATTGATAGATGGCATTCCTGTAAGGCAAATATGCATAGATGAAAAAAGACAACTGATTTATACCACCACATTCAATAGAGACTATTATTGTTCTGTTGAGATAGAAATATAGCATTCAACTTTCGAAGCATTCCCAAACACCTTCAAATGGATTAAGCTTTTATATAAATAATAGTACACACTACTTAAATTATATCCCTGCAATCCAAGTTTTGGTAGGAGGAATTATTTGCGTTCACACGGCGGATAAAGACCGTGTAAACTACGTTTATTTGACGTTAATCGCGTTGCGTATGGGCTATCACGTGATCAAAGCTATCTTACGGGGTTCTAGCCACTATGCTATAATAACGCCTATCATCGCCTATCGTAGCTGAAAGATGACAATATCCATAGAGGATCACGGAGATAAATAAAATATTCTAAAACTGCATCAGTAATCACCCGATACACTTAACGAAATAATCGAGCATCTTACACTTAGACTATGAATACTATGGTTGTTGTAAATATATTGTCTACAGTAACCCAAAGATATTTCGAGTAAGATGAAAGGTACGATGGCTGATCACATCGTTGAGAATTTTTCGATCGTGGTACCTAAGAACTTGCGCGGATCAGATTTTTATAAATGGACGACGGAAAGAAAGGTTCAGTTTATATCATTTAAGTATTTCACCCTCTGATACACTGCATGGTTTTCCGTATCGTTGAGGAAAATAATACAACACGTTCTGCTGTATATACTAAATTAATAAAAAAAGTCTAAAGAAATAAAAAAGCTTAACCGGGCTGTAATTCTGACTTGATCATATATGCCCATATATGGTTTGCAACGATACAATAGCAATTTTATACTCATTTCGAATAACCATTTAATTATATTTAAAGCATGTTTTGTTTGTAGGACTTTTATAGTAATAAGCAGATAGTAGAACATCGTGGGGTCAGCGTAGTATGCAAAGTGTTTGCATGGTAAATTACAAGCGCATAGGGTTTTGTCGAGACAGCAAATTGTTTTTACTGTTTTAGTCCATCATGCCTTATCCTGACTTTAAACTAAACAGGTTTAATGTGTTTGTATTTAACAACGTTAAAAGAAAGCACTGAGTAACATTCATGATTAGTGCTCACCCGACAAAAACAAAGCAAAACATAACTTCAAGTTTTATCGCGATTATCCAACTGCGACATATAATCGCTTGATAGTTTTATAAATGGGTAGCCTTTTGTCGTTGGTTAATTGACAGGATGAGGCATGGGTTAGATAATTAATACACACTATTTTGGTTAAGTATATTGAGACTATATATCAGATCAACTTGTTACAATAGCTCAGTTAAGTCTAATTGAAGAGATTCCCACGCTAACGGGGAACCCTTTTGAAATATTCATGGGTTAGTTATATGATATGGTTACTTCAATACAGTTATTCAAAATGTCAACAAATAGCATTTTTTTCACACAGCTGTCCCACAGAGAGATAATTAGACACGACATGTAAGTACGCATACATCATGTTAATACGTTGTGTCAAGGTTTGCATCTTTTCATGAAACGAAACTAACACACAATTCAGCCCTTAAAAAGGCGATGAATTAAATTCTTGAAAAATCATGGAATAACTCTGTGAAGCCTATCTGAGAAGAATACTTGAAATGGAACCCCTAGTAAAGTAAACATATCAAATATCAGCGTATACACTATTTAGAATTTAATATATTTATATAATGAATAAATAGCGAATGCTAGCAGCTTTATTATCAATTATTACATGTCCAAACAAAACTTAGGAAGGAAATATTTACAAGCCAAGTTATGTTCAGTGTAGATAATATTGATATACATGAACGACACTTGGTCAAATTATAGCACTTGAACCATTCGATCCTATTTAATCTTCAATGTACAATGTTTACATGTGCGATGACGAATTATTTAGAGAAAAGAGCCATAGTCATAATTACGTGTGTTATTTCGTGGTTTATTTATGCAAAATTGTCAGTACGTTTATCTAAAAACAAGCTCGTCTACTTTTCGAAAACTGTTTCCAGCAAGGTAAAAAGGACACTGGGTCAAATAGTAGAAACAAGAATTAAATAACAACCAAGGTCACATTTTCGTCCAAATGTTTGGAATTCGAGAGATATTTTTTATAAAAACTAGGCGTTGTCAATGGCGATTTAATGCACCAGTATAATCGGAATATCAGGAGATTAACGATACATCTGTCATATGTTGCGCAGATAATAAAAGGTTTGCTACAAAGATCGCTACAATAATTGTATTTTATGAAATCTGTTCATTTATGTTTATTGTCGCTATACATAACTTCGTCACACGTCAACAAGTCTAAATGTCACAATGTGAAAAGCTTGTCATATTTGTATACACACAAATGAATATTTAACTTCCAAGTGAAACGGCAAAACGGTAACATCGTTGGTTGGTTTGTATTCTCCATCGCATCTTCCAGCTGAGAGAAATGAATACATATGGAGGAAATAAGTTCCCAATACAAAATCTGAAATTGCATATGGTTGTCATACCATAGGAATACCATTTCAGTTTTGTCGTTGTTACCAGCTTTTGACTAGAGATGATCGTTCGATCTAGGAACGATACTGCCAGATGTTTGTTTCATACGTCGTCACACCTTTGTTCTGTGAAGTTTTAAATAATATATTATAATATTTTGTCTTATGGTCTTCGCATACATCTAGACTCACTCAAAACACCATAACATCTTCTAAACGTACACTAAAAATCTTGAATTTAAAGAAAACTGATCGTATGATTTTTTTTTTAAATACATTAAACAATATCGCACTGGTAAGAAAACGAATGCGGTTTTGCTTATATATAATAAACATTATTACAGAAAACATCGTTTGTTTACTCTTAGAAGGTGAGTTACTCGAGTTCATGTTCACCGACAAACGGATTATCTACCTTTCATAGTGTTGAAACAAGACAGCGGGATTTATGTCCCATTCTACGCATGTTTGAAAAACAAGACTAAAATAACTCCCGAGGTAAAACTCCAGCGTTGTAGTTCCTTGGTGGCAAACAGTGAAATCGCAGAAAGTTGCCATTGTCGATACATGGAATAAACAAACTCCAAACACTTTGTCAGGAGAGAACTTATTTTCCGCTTATCTTTTTTTAAAGACTAACGGCAGGGCTCAACATTAACCTAAAAACAAACTTGCCCTGCCGGGCAAGTACTTAGAAAATCTACTTGCCCTGAACGTAAAGTCACTTGCCCAAACATAAAATATAACATTAACTGTGAACCTCAAATTTTTTAATAAAGATCAAAATGATACACCACAAAACCTTTTTTTATTTTTGCACATTTAACAAAATGATTACAGCATTTAAAGTCTAATTAAAGTCTAAATTTAATGCTCTTTGTTCTTTTTTGCACTTGCCTGAACGGACAACTTGATTATAAAATAACTTGCCCGGACCTAACTTTTACTTGCCAGAGGCAATAGGACAACTGTTAATGTTGAGCCCTGTAACGACCGATTTGCTATGCAAAACAAGACAATGCACAATATGACCAAAACATAAATTAATGATGAAACCTGTGGTCACATCCTTCGAATAGTCAATTCAAAGCTCTTGTTATCAACAGGAGGTTGAAACGGTTTTAAAAGATCTGACAAATCTCGCTCTTAGCCAAGAAACGATCACAAAACACATGTAAAAACGTATCAAAATAACAACATCGTAATCAAATGTGAGTGCCTTAAAGGAGAATGTATATACGATTGAAATAAAATTTGTTTTTTCTATGTTGGTCTATTCAACAGTCCAAATGTTTGTTTTATTTTCTAAGATAAGGTTAAATAAAGTCAATACAAGGATCAGGAGGCCGTTTTATCAACATATCTTAGCGTGATCTTACGTAAGATTCGTAGAATTTTGTCGTACGCTTATCGTAAGTACTGCGAACCGTTTTATCAAAGAAATCGCAGCTAAGATGTCGTAAGATTTGTGCTTAAAGCTACGACTGGGTAAACATGGCGGCCGCACGAGCTTGTGACGTTGGTAAACCTAGAGAGATGAGAATGTTTCGAGAAAATAAGGATTTAGCGATCTCCGTGATAGAAATATTGATACTATTAGACGTGTTTATGTTTGATAACGTTGAATATATTCGTTATGTCATTCTCTGCATTAAACGTCCAAGGGAAATGAAATTTGTGATGTTTGGATAATTAATTCGTTAAATAGGTAAGTATTTAGTCATCTTTGTTCAATTTAATCAAAACGAATGTTTTATGGTTTCTTTTGAAGTAAAACAGTTCATTTGTCATTAAACATTGAATGTTAACGGGTGATCTATAATTCGGATAATTCACATTTCGGACCCTGCTATACAAGTTAGTTGTCGACGCAATATACTGTCTGAAATACCTTTTGCGCATAAAGTTTTGAAGTTTTTTTTCTATCTAATGAATAATAAATAATGCACTGTATAATGTCTGCAATATCTGCCCCAACGATTATAAGTCATAAACTGTGCAATCCCAACATTATCAATGTTCTGTCAAAATTAGATTTATGAATTGTTCAGTAATATATACAGCAGCTGATCAACATAAATCTCACACTGCACGGTGAGATGCAAGGTAGCAAAGTTATATTCTGAGCGAGTTACACTCTTGTCCAATGGCAAAGTTATTTTAATGACCCTGTATCACACTGTACAATGTCACTTGTCAGTCAGAAGTGGCTTAACTAATAGTGTTAAATCATAAAACATGTGAATTAAATAGATGCCCCAATCATTCAACAAAGTTAGTGAAACACATTTCACATATTTAAGTATAGTTTATTTGCAGGTTCATTGACATTGTGTCAAAATGGCTTGGGTCAACACAAATGACGCCTCTGTCTTTGTCCGTGGTTTGAAGGTATGACAATAAATAATGTGCTTTTATGGATATACCATTAGAGGGACTATGGCTAGTATTGGCTAGGAAAAAGTAGAATACTACTGTTATGATTATGCAAATATTTTAGTTTTTACATCAATCATTTTAATGCATTGCACATTACTAAAATATAATGTGTTTAATGTGCATACATCATTTTACGTTTAATTTCTTTCAACAACATAAAAGATTCAATTATATTTCTGTATGTGTGTACACACTGTATCAACACATAAAATATGCATATCAATGTTAAATTAATAATTTAAATGAATTTAAGATTGCGTTAAGCTTGCGAGCATCCTATAGCTACCTTCATAAACCGTTTAACCAATGATTGTTCCAAGTTAAACTTAGCTTATTATAAATTTGTTATTAGACTTTCCTGGAAGAAAACCACAAGGGACACCTACTGGGGGACTCCGGCTATCAACAATAGGTACAACAATGCCCAGTCAAGTTTATTGTGGTTGAGAGGGCTTTTGGACTGCCAAAGAGTAGATTTAGGTATGTTAACTTACTACATGTATGTTTATTTAGTTCAAAACAGTTAAACACATTCAGTTAATCAACATAAGACACCATTTAATAGGCACAAAATCAATCTCCCCACAAAATATTGGATAAAAAGTGTGAAGCTTTATGCCTTTAATACTCTTTAGAGCATAATTGTAATCGTCACATCTGCATCATAACAATTTAGTAAACGTACACCGTGGGAAGCCTCAAGCATTGCACCTGTTCGTTCTTTGTGTCTGTCTGTTCATCTGTATATGGATTTTGCATAACAGCAACTGCTGAATGACCTTAATGTGTTGACGAATTGTAGCTGTACAAAAATGTGTAATTAAATTTGTTTTGTTATTTGTTTTCGAGTTTTTGAGCATATATACACAAGTTGTTTGTACTGAAGAAATTTGTCTTTTAATGACTGATGGACTTGTTTGTGTTCTTCAACGTGACATGGGGGCATCAGTGAAGGAGACACATGTACCATAGTTAAAAACCATTTGATACAGGTTTTAAAGTTGCTTTCATATGCACGTGCATGTGTTGATAAAAATGGATGCCAAGGTTATTGCAAATTTTGTTTTATGAATTTATTTCTTTACCATTTTTAGTCTTAAATTTAATTAATATCTGAAGATGTTCATCAGTTAAATAAAATGCATAATAATCATTAGTATTGATAATAAATTGGATATTGTAATTAAATCACTAGTTAATATTGATTGTTATTCTCTATCGTCTATCGACAGGTGTCTACCTAAAACTGGCGGTTGTTTACTCATGAGACTCGATGAGTGCTGTCAAGCAGTGGCTGCATGAATGCGCCTGCACAACTTATGCATAGATTAGCAGGTGCCGCTGCCTGAACAACTTACTGAGGCACAGGAAGTGGATGACATTGTGCACAGTTAACAACAGGACCAAAATGCAGCTTATATGGACAACACATCATTAACTTATTTATGTAGTTGCTGTTTTATGCTCACATGTTCACGAAGTGCTAAAGGTGAGTCATTGTGGTCTGTCTATGTTCGGCGACATGTGTTCAGTTATATATATTCAATATTTGACTCTTTGTTGATGAAAGATGGTCATTATGTTTCTGCTAATGATACATAATAACTTAATAAGTTAATGATTTCTTGTCTATGAGCTGCTGCATTTCGGTCAAGTGTGGTCAACATCTTTGTAAAAGTGTGGGTATTGACAATTTCTAACGTTCTTTTCTGGATTTTTTTCATTAAGGACACACTTTTTACAATATTCAGTTATGCAATGCGTACGATGATTACATGTTTCCTTTATATTATAACAAAGTGAAAATAATTCTACTCCTTTATTTATTTATCTTTGTAACCTAACAATACAGGGTTTTCTCCAACAAATCTACAGCAAGGGAACAATGCAGTGGAACACTATCTGAAAATGAAATACATTTTATGTGAATACAATTTGTATTTGTAAGACAAGTGATGAAATAAAAGGTTAACATTGTAACAAAGAGATGTGGTTTCTGTTTGTTCTTTAAAGAGCATGTACTGTGTATACTGCACATCAGACGAGGTTCTCTTGGAACTAATAATTTCATATTAAAAATTCTTGAGAATGAATTGTATCATTTATGTTAAGATGGATTGTTGATACATTATTACACATTCATGATCGTACACTTCATAAGTTAATCTTTAATTTTCATGGAACTCACATCTTTGAGTTTTTATTTTTATTAAATTCATATCGTTATTTTACACCAAAGAATCAAAATGTTTTATGCATTTATTTTATGTATTTATTTTCTAAATTCTAGTTGCAAGTACTGTTATAACGAAATCATATTTTCCCGCGTCTGGAACTGTCAGCTTTTAAAATGACAAATCGTTATTGTGTGTTTACATCTAATGTTTTTGGCAGAAGAGTATTGGAGTATCAATCAATACATTATTTCTATGCCCCACATTTGAAGACAACAATTTATTTTTTATGTTTGCCTTTTCAAGTAACATTCTCATCTTACACAATTCCGCTTCTTTTGCTACATATTTGTTTTCGTACTTCTTCTTCTACTTCGTACTTCCTACAGTCAATAGCTGACTATTACAGGAAGGCCTATATAGGCATATATGGACACTGTCGAGTCCGTTTCCTGGGAAAAACTAGTACTTGGTGTCTATGGAGGAGATAATGAGATGTTCCCTGAGTAGGGAGCGAACCCACGAACACCCGATTGCTAGGCGGACACCTCATCCACTACACCACTGCGATAGTATATACGGATGCCTACTGTATATTTATTTTGGCATAGACTTTACTTTATTACCAAGTGTACATAGCTTTTAAATTAATTTTCAATTGTAAACACAAAGAGTGAACAGCATTTGATTGTGTAGACCCAAGATAGACAAAGTTATCAAGAAATGGACGGACGTTAAGGTATATTAACTAATGAAATCTCATGACCCTTACTTACTGACTTACTCTTACCACAAAATGATTATAAAAAATTCACAATGTCAGTCACTTGTAAGATTTTAAAAATGAAAGTTAAACTGGGAGCAAAAGGTTAATTTTGTACTTCGAATTATACATAAAAACATTTATAATGAATTTGCACGGAATAATCATTAGGAATAATCATTGTTGTTTATTGTGTGTTTGCTGTTTTCTATTGACACATTCCAGTCCAGTTCATGTATGTAAATATTTTTTAACATATTCTGACATATATTTACCATAATTATATCTTATATTTAGGTATTTGGTATCCATTCATCACTTTTTTCGTTCAACTGTGGAATGTTTGAATTTGAACACTATGTACTTTCTTTTCAGACGCACAACAACAACCATGTGTGAATGATGAGATCTCGTCCATCACATCAGTTGAACAAAGTTGGTAAGATAATTAAGCAAGTACACAGTATAAAATTAGCACATTTATTCGTGTAGGTGTGTCAATGTTACAAAACACATAAAATAAATAAGGTTTAACAAAGTTATCATAATCACAAATTAATTTTGTGACATAAAGATCGTTATTTCTAAAGTTACTTGGTTACAGATACATTTCACATTGTAATAAATGCATAACATCAAAATATCTTTGTCATTGAATGTACATGTTTGTATGTATGACACCTCATAAAGATCGATTTCCATATTTATTAATGCATATTTATCGTTAGATACAAGTAATTTCGCAAATACCAAAACAAAAACATTGCGTTTACTTACATATGAGTCCCGCTCTGTGAAAAGGGGGTTTGACGCATGTGCATAAAGTATCATACCAGATTAGCATGTGCAGTCCGCACAGGCTAATCAGAGACAATTTTCTGCCTAAACTGGATTTTTGCTAATAAGAGTCTTTCTTAAAACGAAACATATAATAAAAGCGGAAAGTGTTGTCCCTGATTGGCCTGTGCGGACTGCACAGGCAAATCTGGGACAACACTTCACGCACATGCATTAAACCCCATTTTCTCAGAGCGCGACTCATATCTTAAGTTATTATTGTGATTTATTTAATACATGTTATTTAAACAAAAGGTTATTAATTATTAATAATCACATATCACAATACCAATTGTAAAAATCAACTGAATATAATTTTTCTTTATAGTAAATACAAAAAAAATATTGTTTTTTAGCTCACCTGTCACGAAGTGACATGGTGAGCTTATGTGACCGTGTGATGTCCGGCGTCCGTATGTGGGTGCGTGCGTGTGCGTGTGTCCGTCAACAATTTGTTTGTGTAGACAGTAGAGGTCACAGTTTTCATCCAATCTTTATGAAATTTGGTCAGAATGTTTATCTTGATGAAATCTGGGTTGGCATTGGTTAGTCAGGTGAGCGATTCAAGGCCACCATGGCCCTCTTGTTTTACATGGACTTGCAGAAAATAAATTAGCGAGTATACATAAGCTAAAATAACATATTTGATTACTTATGTTATTTTACGAGTCATATTAATTCATATATAATCATTATAGGAAATTCGCGAAACAGCGCATGTGAGGCCCAGTCAGATGAGCCAGTAAGAAAAAAAGATGTGAGTTCCATGAAAATTAAAGATTAACTTATGAAGTGTACGATCATGAATGTGTAATAATGTATCAACAATCCATCTTAACATAAATGATACAATTCAATCTCAAGAATATTTTATATGAAACTATTAGTTCCAGCAGAACCTCGTCTGATGTGCAGTATACACAGTACATGCTCTTTAAAGAACAAACAGAAACCACATCTTTTTATGTTACAATGTTAACCTTTTATTTCATCACTTGCCTTACAAATACAAATTGTATTCACATAAAATGTATTTCATTTTCAGATAGTGTTCCACTGCATTGTTCCCTAGCTGTAGAGTTGTTGGAGAAAACCCTGTATCGGACTGTGCACAACGTCATCCACTTCCTGTGGCTTAGTAAGTTGTTCAGGCAGTGGCACCTGCTTATCTATGCAGAAGTTGTGCAGGCCCATTTATGCAGCCACTGCTTGACAGCACTCATCGAGTCTCGTGAATAAACAACCTCCAGTTTTATGTAGACACCTGTCGATAGAGAATAACAATTAATATTAACTAGTGATTTAATTACAATATCCAATTTATTATCAATACTTATGATTATTATGCATTTTATTTAATTGATGAACATCTTCAGATATTAATTAAATTTAAGACTAAAATGGGTAAAGAAATAAATTTATAAAACAAAATTTGCAATAATCTACAGCATCCATTTTTATCAACACATGCACGTGCATATGAAAGCAACTTTAAAATCTGTATCTGTATGTTTTTTAACTACATGTGTCTCCTTCACTAGCCATAGTCCCTCTAATGGTATATCCATAGAAGCACATTATTTATTGTCATACCTTCAAACCACGGACAAAGACAGAGGCGTCATGTGTGTTGACCCAAGCCATTTTGACACAATCTCAATGAACCTGCAAATAAACTATACTTTACTATGTGAAATGTGTTTCACTTATTTTGTTGAATGATTGGGGCATCTATTTAATTCACATGTTTTATGATTTAACACTATTAGTTAAGCCACTTCTGACTGACAAGTGACATTGTACAGTGTGATACAGGGTCATTAAAATAACTTTGCCATTGGGCAAGAGCGTAACTCGATCAGAAAATACATTTGCTACCTTGCATCTCACCGTGCAGTGTGAGATTTATGTTGATCAGCTGCTGTATATATTACTGAACAATTCATAAATCTAATTTTGACAGAACATTGATAATGTTGGGATTGCACAGTTTATGACTTATAATCGTTGGGGCAGATATTGCAGACATTATACAGTGCATTATTTATTATTCATTAGATAGAAAAAAAACTTCAAAACTTTATGCGCAAAAGGTATATCAGAAAGTATATTGCGTCAACAACTACAGGGCTCAACATTAACAGTTGTCCTATTGCCCCTGGCAAGTAAAAGTTGGGTCCGGGCAAGTTATTTTATTATCTAGTTGTCCGCCCAGGCAAGTGCAAAAAAGAACAAAGAGCATTAAATTTAGACTTTAATTGCTGTAATCATTTTGTTAAATGTGCAAAAATAAAAAAGGTTTTGTGGTGTATCAATTTGATCTTTATTAAAAAATGAGGTTTACAGTTAATGTGATATTTCATGTTTGGGCAAGTGGCTTTACGTTCAGGGCAAGTAGATCTTCTAAAAACTTGCCCGGAAGGGCAAGTTGGTTTTTAGGTTAATGTTGAGACTTGCAACTAACTTGTATAGCAGCGTCCGAAATGTGAAATATCCGAATTCTAGTTCACCCGTTAACATTCAATATTTAATGACAAATGAAGTGTTTTACTTCAAAAGAAACCACAAAACATTTGTTTTGATAAAAATTGAACAAAGATGACCAAATACTTACCTATTTAACGATTTAGTTATCCAAACATCACAAATTTCATTTCCCTTGGACGCTTAATGCAGAGAATGACATAACGAATATATTTAACGTTATCAAACATAAACACGTCCAATAGTATCAATATTTCTATCACGGAGATCGCTAAATCCTTTCTTTCTCGAAACATTCTCATCTCTCTAGGTTTACCAACGTCACAAGCTCGTGCGGCCGCCATGTTTACCCAGTCGTAGCTTTAAGCACAAATCTTACGACATCTTAGCTGCGATTTCTTTGATAAAACGGTTCGCAGTACTTACGATAAGCGTACGACAAAATTCTACGAATCTTACGTAAGATCACGCTAAGATATGTTGATAAAACGGCCTCCAGATACATGTTTTTCTGTTGACAATAGAGCCTCGCGTCGTGAAGTAAATATTCCCGATTTGCGCAACGCATCTTAGGAATAACATGTGAATAAATGTGTAAAATAAATATATGTAATGTTTGTATAAAGATTGTTTTGACAATAGAAAATAAATAGCATTTCAAATTTAAAAGCAGTGAATTGAAACCGACTGTTAATTTAAGTTAACGATACTATATGCGCGTTTGTTTTAAGTAACACACAACATTATGAATCTCCTATATTATGTCATGTTAAGTATTCGAGTGTTGCAGTGATTATCATTGTACTGTTTAAACGTTTGGAGATATGTTTAAAGGTTTGAACGTGCAAAAGAATATATTCTTGAATAAGTATATGAATACATATTTTACTGAAATGAACATATCAAGAATTGAAGACATTTGTATATTAAAAAACACCAACAAAATACAATCGGTATAAAATATTACAAGATAATTGATGGAAAACATAAATAGTATATGTTTTGACAAAACAGAAAATAATGCTTAATTTATGCAGTAACTATTGTTGTTTTGAATGATTTTCTACTAATGAATGTTTGTTAAAACATATGAACATGCATTTACAAACATCACACAAACACACTCTTGATTCTCATATGACATTAAACAAAATCAGACCACTCCGAATACTCTGTGCTGATTAAATTATACGAGCAAATGGAACAATAATCTATTACGATGGCTTCTTAAAAGGAAAACGCAAGGGTATTCGACAACAGATTCAGACAACGCAATAAATGTACACAATGTGATTGTGAAATGTGTATTAGAGTTAACCAAACAATGTTTCATCTGATGATGTACGATCGTACTAACAGGCTTTACACGGAAACGAAACAATGCAGAACTCATTCAATTAGTCTCATTCTCCTTACCCATATTTTAACAAAACATCTTCTTTCATGAAAAAGGAAATAACAGGCGAAATATGTTTAGTAAAGAGTTGTTCATTAGTGTATTAAAATAATACGAATGATTCAAACGACATGCCAAGAACATTTATCCAGGTATGTACGACATTAAATAAATAAGAAACGTTTTAAAAAAAAAAGGCAAACCTCCATGAAATAAATATCGATAAGTAATGTTGCCCTTAATAGTTCATGATGACCAAATGATAAGTAACGTGACTCGCGGATCCCTACATTTTCGGAATCCACTCAGATAACGTCTCAGATGTTGTATTATTAGAACACACTAAGATAACTTATCAGAGGTTAATTAAAATTTTCATAATCTAAGATATTAACATCTGCACAGGTAATTAACGACCAAATATTGCGCCATGGTTTCTCCAGAAACCTGATCTTTTCACGGTTTGGTAAATTGACAAAATTGAAAAAAGTTGTTTCAGATTCGCAAATTTTCGTTTAAGTTATGATATTTGTGAGGAAACAGTATTACTGAACATTTACCATATTCCAATATAGCCATTATATGTATCTTTTGACGATTTGAAAACCTAAAAATTATAAAGCGTTGCAACGCGAAACGATTGAATAATTTGGAGAGTTCTGTTGTTGTCGTTTAAATTAACGAAACTAAGAAGATTGCTTATATAAGGTATACAATACTTAAGCTGTGTATACCCGGCAGAATAGCCGAGAGGGCTAATGGGTTTTTACTTCAGACTAATTCAAGGATTCCGGGGGTCACTGGTTCGAGCCCTGATAAAGGCTTCTTTTTTTTCCTTTTTTAAATTTTATTCTTGATTTTTTACTGGAGCTTTTAAGATCCAATGTTTACATTTATCAATATAAAGCATTTAATGACAAACTTCAAAATATGCCAAAAATCTGTGAAAAGGCCCCTTTAAATCTTCACGGAAACACACATTAAAAAAATGTTTTTGGAAAAAGAAAACCAACAATACATGCACATATTTGTTTGAGAAAATAATCAATACTTATCCGTTGTAATGAAAATATACTAGTAGTATTCTTGCAACTCAGATGAAACTTAAGATACATGGATCTTTTGTACTGTTACTTCTGTTATCAAGTATTTGAATATATAGAAATATGTTAAACTTTTTAGATTTGACAGCATCTACTGGGAAAGTAAACGAAGGGGAAGTTTATAAGTAATCGTTAATAATTCTCAACCATAAGTCTTTTAGAAATTTAGATGCTTATTACATTTTGGAACACAATAGTAACTTATAATTTTTCATATCGAAAGAAAGCCTTCCGCGAGATCAACTGACATTTGTCGGCAAGATCCCAGTTAATGAGCTTAAATATTGCTATTTACTAGGCTAAATTCAATATTCTTTCATTAAGTGAATGATAACAGTATTTTGTTTCCAGCACGCAATAAGAAATAGTTTTCATTTTTATATTCAGTTTTAATGTTCTGTTGTTGTTTTTTGAAAATGTATTAATAACATTTGTAACAATTTTGTAAATGTGTATCCTTAAATTTTTGCAACAGTTATTATTTTACACTGAGTGTTAATTCCTTAAAATCACACAATTTGCGATTTTCAGTTGGACATCGACTTACTCTGTTTCATATGTGTCTCAAATCTGGGTCAAAAGTAACCTTAGCTTGGTGCATCGATTAATCCCCACTCGTTTAAAACATACCCACTTGATAAAAATGAGTTACAGAGTGAAACATATGTATGTTAAACCGTTTTATCTAAAGGCTTCTTAAGAAACTAATAATGAAAACAGTTATCTTTCTAGTCATTATTTTATGGCGTGTATGTTGTATCTGATTGGAAATGTTAAAATACATTGTAGAATGAGCAGTGATAGACTTGTATGAAGTTAAACTACAGAACTTATACGTCATAAACCTTATTATATGCAGATTGAAGAAAACTCATATTTTTAGGTTCACCGATCGACGCTTTGATTGCCCTATATACCGTTATTCTGAAATAGGACAACATGATTTGTTTCGCATTATCCTAGCATTCGCCAATTCAAATTTAACGCAGATATAGGGTTGAACTGGGCCACAAACTCGGATGTGACGAAAAAAAACACAAATTTATTTCTGATAGATATTTTTTACTGTGTGGCCATACAGCATGCAAAAGTCAAAGGTGTGTATGATAATGACGCTAACACTAGGATTATGGCATATGCAAGACAAAGGCAGATATATAATCTCATCCAATAAAATTGAATATTTCGTACAATATTGACAAAACTTCAAACGCTCGAAATTAATTAATTTTTGCATCCGAAGCTTACACAATAGACAAGAAAAATTGTTAATACAACAAGTGCAACAAAAAATTTATAACAAGTGATAAAAGCTGAATTATCGATAAGCATTTTTTAAACTTTATACTAGAAAATACATAGATGCGTAATTATAGCCTTTCCAGGTTCATCTTGTCAATTTCTTTTAAACAAACGAAGTCTTGAGAACCTTTATATCAATTACAGTATATACATACATTTACTGTGCTTTATTGATAAAACGAGTATGTGAATAGGATATGGTGACGAGATGATTGTGATATTGTAGAACGGACTTTTCAAGCGAAAAATTAGTTCATCGTTGTTTATGAGACACAGAACATATTGATTCAGAAGCGGAAATCTTGAAAACACAGTGCAATTACGATTATAGCTATGTATACTTAATGTACTTGTATTTTCATATAGAAAAAGAGACAGTATTCACATCAAAAGAATACCATGTTAATATAAATGCCATAATATTTCTTTTTCTTCCAGAATACCCCGATACAGATCATGATGATTTTGCACTTTGTTTTAGACAAATATAAACACATTTCTTACCTTTTCTGGAGATAGAAACAATAACAGCGGCGTAGAAAATATACAGACAAAGCTGCTACAATCACAAGTTTCTTTACCTGAAATCAATATTGCGGATATTTATATTATATTTTGAGATTGTTTTGAAGTTATGTTTTTTTTTCATGAGTACAATTGAAAGATGTGACAAGGAATGAAGCGATGTAATTGGTGATAAAGTTTTTTTTGTAGTTGGTGGGGATATATAGTTGTAAATCGATTTGTGAATAAAGGAACAAGAGGGCCTGAAAGGCCCAAAGTCGCTCACCTGAGATTCAAAGGAACTGACCTGTTCTGTGCAGCCCATGATGTCATTAGAACACAATATTCTTACCAACTTTCAAGACTTGTGAACACCCTGGCAGCCATGTTTTTGAACAGACTAGAACCAAGGTCTTACTATAGCCATATAAGGAAAAATGCCCCGCCCCCAGGCGGCCATATTTTTCAACCAACCGGCATTATTTTTTAACTTATCCGAGATATTATTGGGATGAATCTTCTTTCCAAGTTTAATGAAGATCGGACAATAAATGTGGCCTCTAGAGTGATTAACAAGATTTCACTACAGCCATATATAGCCATATAAGGAAAAATGCCCCGCCCATTGGCAGCCATGTTTTTCAAGCAAACGTTACCATTTTCAAGCTCATCCAAGATATCATTGAGACCAATCGTCTGACCAAGTTTCATGAATATTGGACAATAAATGCCCCGCCCCTTGGCGGCCATGTTTTTAACGCAACCGAAACCATTTTTGAACTTATCCAAGATATCATTGGGACAAATCTCCTGACCAAGTTTCTTGAAGATCGAAAAATAAATGTGGCCTCTAGAGTGTCAACAAGGCCAATGTTGACGCTCTACAACGCACTACGGACGACGGACGACGGATAAAAGGCGATCACATTGTGCTCAGGTGAGCTAAAATGGCGAAAACTGGTAAGTCGTGGCAAAATGAAATAACGAAAGTATTTGTAGCGGCGAGATTAATGCTAGTTTGTCTGAACTGAATTTCATATTCGCTCAAGAAAAACAGACACAGTGAAAAGATAAACGTAGGAGAGGCGTGAAAGATGCAATTGAATACTGTAAATAACATGAACATGAAATTAGAGTAAAATAAAACAAATATGGGAGATTGAGGAAAATATGTAAAACATATAAGGCGTTATATCAAAATACATTGTATTACAGATAGGCTTGACATTAACACTAGAGATATACCAGAATGTTAAGTGTTTGCATAAAGATTTACATATGGACACCGAGGGAAAAATAGAACTGATGCATAGATAAGGGCGAGTCTGACCACAAGCATACAGAGATTGTATTGGCCGAAAAAAACGCTTATTGATCAATTCAACGACTGCCTTGATGAAGACATGATCATAAAAATGTTGCATGTCCTTAAAAACACTAGATTTGGCATCGACATGAAATAACCAAACACAATCTTATATGCAGGATTGACGATGTAAAAGTCTGCAGAGGCTATTGTTGCAAGGTGAACAAGAAGAATTGTGAAGACACTGCGTTACCCGGCCTCATTGCTTATCGATTGAAAGTGTGTGAAAGATATGTTTCCATACCTGTTTAAGGCACAACTAGATTAAATGCAACATACGCATAGAAACCAATCAATGCTGATGATGTATCTATCATAAATTGCAGAATATATTTTGTTGAAACAGTCATAGACAACGTCTAAAACAGTGTATTTACTGATGGCCATCACAAACTAGACACGCTCACTAAGGAGTGAACAAACCTAACACTGTGTCAGGTATATGTAATAAAACAACATGACCTGAGAGTGTGTTGCAATTTACATGCTGCTTTAAGAATTCACGGAACATTAATAGAGTGAAATTCGATAAGAAAATTACAACGTACGATTACACTAAAGTATCTACCATTACACGAGGAACAACTTACAAAGATGATAAATGATTTTATTTGCAAACAATTAGTAAATCGCGATACAATATTATGGGACGAACTAAACTTTCTGTGGGATCACATCAAACAGACTCAAGTGCTCGTAAGGGGCAGAAAAAACGAGACAGACGAAACAAACCGAAGCAAATCACCGACACATCAAAAACCGACCACAAAGAGTAACTAGAAAAGCGGTGAGATCAAAAATGAGATAAAGGTGTGTTTACTAAAGATGCAGGGATGTGATGGTTATCAATATTATGCACGGAAAACCATTGAAATGCAATAATTATTTAAAGGGATCTTTTCACGATTTGGTTAATTGACAAAATTGAAAAAAAAGTTTCACATTTGCAAATTTTCGTTTTATTTATGATATTTGCAAGGAAACAGTAATGCTGAACATTTACAATGCTCTAAAATATCCGAAATATCCATGTTTTCACGATTTAAAGATCATTATATTATAAAGCATTTACGATTGAATAATTTGGAGAGTTCTGTTGTTATCTGTAAGGATGGCTGAGTGGTGTTATTTTAAGACTTAGACTACAAGAATCAGTTTTTCTAGGTCAGTTGAGGATAACTTTAAAAAAATATTATTCTTGTTTTATAGTTAAGCTTGTTAGCTCCGATGTTTACATCTTCAATTTCAAGCGTTTTTCAGGGGAAACGTCAATATATGTCAAAACCTGTGAACAAGTCTATTTAAACTGTACGATGTTTTGCTTTTCACCGTGACATCGTCTAATGGTGAGTCTACGTATTACGTTGAAAATTATAACTGCATATATTTTGTTCTGAAATTTTATATTTAACAATTCAACCAGAGATACTAGTAATTTGTGTACACAATATAATTAAAATGTAAGTTCAATTAGTTAAAGAACACACGATTGCATGCAATGATTTAACTATGGATGGCAGATAGTTTTGCTGATGTATTTTTGTGCTTAGTGTACACACACCATAAGGCAATTAAAGACATAACGTTGTGAATAACAGTGAGTTTGAATTAATAATATATGATATTGTTTATTGAAATAATGTATGAGAATTTTTGTTATGTGGTGATATTAAATCAAGATAGGTGATAAAATAGATTTTGATTGTGAGACAATCTACATGATGTTTTTATATAATATTATGTGTTACCAACTGATTAGGTTTATGAGAAAGCTTAACAAGATAAAATCTAAATGTTGTTATTAAACAACTGTTAACAAATATGTATTTGTAAAAATCAAAGATAAGAAGATTCCAGACTTTTTATTTACTCATGTAGTTTTAAAAAAACTGTTTTAAATCAATAAATGACCCAATTCTAAAGTTTACGTCTAATTAATGTATTTTATGAAATATGTGTAAATGGGGCACAACATTATCTTTAATGAGTGAAATACATCATTTACTGATCAGGAAATTTGTAATGCATATAAACAATCACACACTGGTAAACTTGCTGTTCCTTTTTATCTACTAATGGTGTTTCGTTTTTAAAGTTGAAATTTTTAGCCATACAGTCTTACAAGTTGTCTGTACTTTGTTGAATAAACTGTTCGAGTGAGGACAATTTCAAGAAATTTGGTGATAGGATTTTTTGCTGCTCTCCAAATTTTCTTTTTCATTTATGGTATACAATCAACAATACAACAAATAAATTGATTGAAAAGGGCTGGCGTAACAGCGCCAACCGTCATTGGTTGTTTTCAAAATGCGAAACCAATTACTGAAATGAAATGCATTATAAAGGGACCAATTGTACCATAAAGTTGGACAAGCAACGAAACAATCCAACCAAGAGATGCTATTGTCCAAGAACAATTAGAAACTAATATTCTAGCTAAGGCAGAAAATGTTAGCAAATTAAATCAGGTTAAGTAGATGTAACACACAAAACAATTTTACAAAATGCACATAGACCTGAGTAGATGTAAGTAATATAATGCGAAATTAAACAGGATACCTAAATATCATGGCACATAACATGCTGACAATAAATGTTTACTAGAAACTTTATTCGAGTGAGAATAAATTGCCATTAAAAGAGGCAACATCTGTAGGATGCTACTGGAATAAACTAAATTGCGTACCCACGCTGTAAATGTAGGTCAACCCAGCTATACAGGTTGGTCATAAGACCCAAATGGCGCCATAAATAAAAACTGCATATTTAACATTAACTGTTTAGATTTAAAGTTAATCATCATGTCTATATCGATTTATAAAGTAAAAAGATACGATTCCGACTATATGACATATGAACTTAACAAGCGACGCTACGAAACTTTCGAAAGTAGGTCAAAACAGAAAAACATCAAAGTATTTAGATAAACATAACCAATAAAGAGCTGTTTAATGACAAACATTTTTGATAAATCAAAATAGGCAATCATATGTTATACTCGGAACCTGAGAGTCCACATTAATCGAAAGTATACGATTACAATTGGGCTTAAGAATTTATGGTGTACGTCCTGCCTAATCCTGTTGACGTATGATTAAACTTCTGGTATAAAGGTGTAAGCTACAATGCAGTAAATCGATTCGTTATCAAAGGTTGCACACCAGCCACGATGGTAACAACGTAAAAGTAGCATCAAATGTAAATCATTCAATAACACATTATGAAATAATAATTTTATTATTTCCTGCGTAGCCAGAATTATAAGAATGATATAAATGTCTGTAGTGGGATATCATTATTTATCCCATTTAGAATAGTATTAACTAAAGTAATTAATAAAAAGTTCCACGAATTGAATGAAAAGTATAATTTGTGTATAGAGTCAGACGCAGAAATTAGGATAAGTATACGAACTATATATAATATAGTTGAATTGCAGGGTATCATTAATAATATTTTAATGAAAAAAGAGATCGTTTCATGAATTTATTAACTTTATTAAAGAGTTCGATTATTTGGAACAAATTGTTAAAGTTTGGCGTTCGATGATATATAGAGGATATTTGTTGGATTCGATGGAATATCGATTTTATTTCACGAGTGATCATATATAATAATATTTTGCGCCACAAGTGAAAATATGTATTTTTTATGATCACGAGTGAATTAAAATCGATATTCCATCGAATTCAACAAATTTTCTTTTTATTTTATGCTTTTTTCATGGTTAATGTACATTCTAAAAGAGTGTAACTGTATAATTCCGCTGGATTTATGACGTCATTTCGTTGAAAAAATGACGTCATTTCACAGTAAAACAGTGAAAAATATTGATATTTTTCATTGTTATTTTTTTTCTGCGTAGCCAGAATTATAAGAATGATATAAATGTCTGTAGTGGGATATCATTATTTATCCCATTTAGAATATTGTTAACTAAAGTAATTAATAAAAAGTTGCACGAATTGGATGAAAAGTATAATTTGTGTATAGAGTCAGACGCAGGAATTAGGATAAGTATACGAACTGTAGATAATATAGTTGAATTGCAGGGTATCATTAATAATATTTTAATGAAAAAAGAGATCGTTATATGAATTTATTAACTTTATTAAAGAGTTCGATTATTTGGAACAAATTGTTAAAGTTTGGCGTTCGATGATATATAGAGGATATTTGTTGGATTCGATGGAATATCGATTTTATTTCACGATTGATCATATATAATAATATTTTGCGCCACGAGTGAAAATATGTATTTTTTATGATCACGAGTGAATTAAAATCGATAGTCCATCGAATTCAACAAAATTTCTTTTTATTTTATGCTTTTTCATGGTTAATGTACATTCTAAAAGAGTTTAACTGTATTGTTCCGCTGGATGTATGACGTCATTTCGTCGAAAAATGACGTCATTTCACAGTAAAACAGTGAAAAATATCGATATTTTCACTGTTATTTTTCACTGTTTAAGACAGTGAAATACCACTTTTATTTCACTGATATTATTCTATAAACCACCGGAAAGCATAAAATAAACTTGTATTATTATGATTAGGTCAATGTATGCAAATGCTGACTCTCAATCTAGATTCATCTCATCATCTCATCTTTGCCCGTGGTCGCATCTGGGCCTCTAGCCAGCTTCCTCCAGGCGTCTCGTTTCTGTGCGAGTCTCTCCAGCTGCCCCCATGTTTTGCCCATCTGAAAGCATCTGCATCCATGTCACGGTGCTAGATGTTTCAAGGCTGCCCTCTCTTCCTTTTCCCTGGTAGGTTCCATGCGAGACATTGTCTTGTCGTATTGAATGCAGGAAGAAAACCACATCATGCGAGTTAGACATATTACCCACTGATATTTCATATTTACGCTCTTCTTCCTTTTACCACTTACCTGGTTACCGCAATTGTTCGTCAACTTCTCAAAAAGTCTGGCTTAGATCTCGATCTTTCAAATTATAGACCTGTGAGTAATCTGGCCTTTCTCTCAAAACTGATTGAAAAAGAAGTGCTACTTCGTTCAAATGTACACGTTGAAGCACACAAGCTACTACCGAAGAACCAGTCCGCCTACCGTCGGCATCATTCTTGCGAATCTGCCTTACTGAGGCTCGTTAATGACATATTGGCAGGCATGGAAAACCAGGAAGAAACAGCCATGATCGCCGTTGACCTCAATGCAGCCTTTGATACCGTGGATCACATCATGTTTGTTGACGTGCTTCAGGCCCATTATGGTCTTCAAGACACCGCACTATTTGAGGAGTCGCTGTTGCACTGTTCATGTGAATGACGGACGGTCAACGGCGCGCCCCCTGCAGTGCAGTGTACCACAAGGAAGTTGCTTAGGGCCATAGTTATACCTTGCCTATGCTGGAATTCTATTTAATGTCATCCTAGCAAATGTCTCAGTATATTGGTTTGCTGGTGATCACATTGCCAAGACAATTTTTAAGCCGTCCACTTCAAATGAAAAGAATGCAATCACTGAACTTGAAAAATGCGCATTTACTATTAACCACTGGATGAATGCAAATAAATAAAAAATGAACACATCAAAAACTGAGTTTATTCTCTTTGGCAGTCGGAGATCACTCCAGAAAATTCACACGAATGAAGTAAACATCGCAGTGGACATAAACTAGCGAGAGCTAACTACTCGGTACCTTGGTGCATTCTTTGACGAATCCCTTAGTTTAAAACAAAACATGTATCCATGAAATGTCGTTCTGCCATGTTAAACTATTTAAGGTTCAAAAGCATAAGAAAGTATCTTACAAGACAGTCCGCAGAAATTCTCATTGTGTCCCTTTGTTCTATCACACCTTGAATATTGTAACGTAATTCTGTATGGTGTGGCAGAGTGCGAAATCAACAAAATGCAAAGAACTTAGAATATGTGCACCAAATTGGTTTTACAACGAAGCAAGCTTGACAGTTCGAAGCAAGCGTTATATGAGTTGCACTGGTTGCCGATCAAAGTAAGGATAATCTTCAAGCTACTTACATTCATAAACAAGTGCTCAAATGACGAGGCCCCGGCTTACCTCGCTGAAATTCTCACGAAACATATTCCAAACAGACAAGGTCTGCGATCATGCGGCTCTTACGTGGCCCCATATGACGTTCCGTTCAATAAGCGAAAGACATTCAGTGACAGGAGCTTAAGAGGCGCTGGGCCAAAACTTTAGAATTCCTTGCCTCAGGATCATAGATAATCGAATTCCTTAGAATCTTTAAAGAAGAATTTAAAAACATATCATTTCAGTGATTTGTATGCACTTTTCTGAGATTATGCCCGCTTATATATTTTAATCAAAATACCGTATATGGTTCAATGTTTTAACTAACCCTGATTTTATCTCTTTTACCAGGTTTATCATTGGTTTATAATTTATATATTGTTTATCTTGTTTCATGTTCAGCATATTTAAAACGCCATTGAATATTATTTTCATAGTAATTGGCGTTTAAGCAAATTTACAAGTTTCAGGTGTCAGGCTTGCAAAGGGTGTGGCATATCTACCGCCTACGTCTCTGAATGATGTCTTCTTCAACTGACTGCTGCTTTGTTATTCTCCGGATCTTGAGGATCTTCCTGAGTCAGGTGTTGATGAAGACCTCTATTTTCTTATGGTGGTGACAGTGGTTCTCCAGGTCTCTGCTCCATAGAGGAGTAGTGGCTTCACGATGGTATTGAAGAGCCGTATCTTGGTAGTAATGCCAATTTCGCTTGATCCCGAGTTGTTCTTCAGCTGATGAAAGGCTGCTAGTGCTTTACCGATGCGGGTTATGACATCTGCATCCATTCATCCCTGGTTGTCCAGAATGCTGCCGAGATATGTGACGCTGTCAACCTCCTCCAGTGCCTCGCCTTGGACCATGATGGGAGTGTTGTTTGATGCATTGGCCCTGAACACCTTGCTCCACCCTCTGTTGATGGTGAGGCCTAGTCTAGCTAAGTTGTCCGCTATAGTTTGTCTTTTCCTGCATCTGTTATTGGATGTGGGAGAGAAGAGCCATCTCATCGGCAAAGTCGAGGTCTTCCAACTGTTTCCAGAGTGTCCACTGAATTCCATTCTGCTTCTGCTTCGTCGATGTCTTCATTATCCAGTCTATTGCCAGCATTAGACTTCCTGATGATGTTGGTGATATTTCCTGGCATTCCGTAGTGTATCAGTAGTCTTCAGAGGGACTCCCTGTCAACGCTGTCAAACGCCTTTTCATAGTGAATTAAGTTGACATACAACGGCGAATTCCACTTCAGGGATTTTCCTTTCGAAAGCCTGATTGTTGGTCACGGAGATGCGGGTCTACTGCGTTTTTCATTCTTTTAAGCAGGATGCGATTAGACACATTTCCTGGGAGGGACAACAGTGTGATTACTCGGTAGTTGGAGAAGGAACTGAGGTCGCCTTTTTTGGGGAAGCTTGATGCGGTAATCAATCTAAAGTAGGTAATACAATAAGTAATAAAGACTTCTCTTCCTCGTAATAAGTCAGACAGGGTGAGCCTTCATTACTTAAAAAAAATAATCTGCAACATAGAAGAACAATATATGTTCAATTGCTGTATTGTTGTTGCTAGGTTTAAGTTTTTTTTGTAAATGCTCATAGTGTTGTAATTATGTTTAGATCTAAAGAAGATTTGCAAAAAGACAAGTTTTTGTTGGAAGAATATTGCAACAGATAATAGCTATCTTTACAGTCAGCTGAAACCAACGTTATGCTTACCAAAAAGGGAATAGGTACAGAGAGATAAATATATTTTTATATACATATGCAATAGCCAGGATTAAGAAATTGTTAACAACTATACTTTATAAATTTAAGATTTGATCTGCATATATAAAAAATTTTGTTTCGCGGACTAGAAGAGGAATTTGGTAGATGACCTAAATCTGATTCCATACCCTTCGCCAAAAGAAAATGTAAGAATTGTAATGTTATTGAAGAAGACTACAATTTTATACTAGAATGATAACTATATACTGATATTAAACAAGTTTATTTGTATGTTATTTAGGGGATCTCATACACACAATCACTTAAGCAATCAGCTACTGAAACTTGACATAACACAAATGAATAACTACTGAAATGTTCAAGTGGACCATAATATTCTTACATTTTCGACGTCACAAGTTAGGCTAACCCATCTAGTTTTTTCGATGCGATGAAAATGCATCATTAGATATGGCAATGCCAAATCCTGTTGGCGGAAGTCATAGTCAGTTTGTAAAATGGGATAACATGTTGAAAACCTTCGATACCAATACCTCTAACAGGATTACTTCCCCAATGTATTCTGCTGTTTTGTTGTTCTGTTCTATGAATCGCAGTTAACGTGTGTCCGTTTTACTTTTCAGGAACATGAAGTTATATTTGTGTTGAATGCTAAGAAACATTAAAACAATGTTTTTTTACAACGACCTTCTTAAAAGGGATTCTGTAATTTTTAAAACACGAAAATACGATAAATAGCAAACATAGATTATGATGGTATGTAAAGTCGTTATTCGATCTGTCTCGATGTTAAATGTATAGTGTTCGGTCCTGTTATCCTACATAATTTAAAGATAAAGGTGTGATATGCAAATACTTTCTCACTTTCAACACTTCGTATCAAAGAATCATTATATAAGTAAACACCGAATGTTGTTGATATACGCATATCATCAATACCAAAATCATTCTTATTACGTTTATCAGGGGGTAGATCGAACTGCTATGACGTAAGTTAAAAACTTAATAACTGGTGTTCAAAATGGCGGCCAACGGCTGATTTTTCTATGTTTTCGTCCAAACTATAGCAAGGTTTGTACATTTACCATACTTATTTGACATTATTCTTACGCGCAGGAGGATCTTCTGATATCCATTTAACCTCGGTATAAATCATGAAGATGCATTATCAAACAATTATTCAACTTTATGTAAAAAAAGTTGTTCAATACTTTTAACGCAAGTGTCTGATTGTTTACGATTTATACGGTTCATTGTTGTGCATTTTTATACGTTTTTTAATATATTACTATTTCAATATTTTATATAATGTTATTATTTTCCCTATTGTTCTCTACCTTGATAAAATTATGAGAAGTAATGTTAACATGTTTATAGTGACAAACACATTTACAATTATTGTGTTTTGCATAAACAACCATTATCAGCACCGACCGTGTGCACTTTCTTTAAACTTGATACATTTCTTCTCGCAAGGTATCAAGGTCAGTGCGCCGTGTCGGCCTGTCTGAAAATCGCCCATTGAAATCATAAAAGGCTGCATAAATTTTCCCGATTGCTATTAATAACACTGTCTTACTTCAAGTTCGTATAAAAAAATATCGTGGTCACGCAGTGTAATTGACATGTGTGTTCTGAATGTTTGGAAAACAAACTGTGCATTAATTAAACATAAACATAGCATGCATTTTAATTGTGAATAAAAAATGTTCAATAAATAATATGACAAGCGAGAGGACATATATTATGATTTGTTGTAGTAGCATTTATATCTACCTATACAAATATTCACTTTGAATGTACGTGTACGTGCACTGTCAAATTGATACGTACTAAGCAACGACATATATACTGTACCAACAAACATAAGTAAAAACTTGAATCCTGTATATGCAGTTCGCTATATTACAGGCATTTCAATGAGTGGACTCGTGATTTTCAACTTTACAAAACACAAAACAGAAACAGCATTTAAGCCTTTGCATTCAATTAAATTATTTTGAAACATACATTTCAACCTTTATTTTCAAAATCAGCATACACGATGATTATCTTTTAATGATATATTTGTACAAAAAAACGTCTGGTACATCTTTTCAACATGGAGTATGCATATTTAAAACGTTTGCCCTCCCTCTATAAACAATTCTCTGTAGCGTCGACTTGACGATGTCATTCTTCGCAACAGCGAATGATGACCTATATTTGAAAAGAAGGTATACGAAAAAATGCTTGAATACGTCTGAAATCGATTACAAAATTTTACTTTGCGTGAAGCATAATCGTGGAGAACACAAGGAATTTTCGATAAGAATACAGGCTTATTAAATTAAGTATTTTGATTAAGATGTATTTCACATTGACATAAGCAGCATAATTGTTTTTACGCATTAGATGAAATTCTTAAGAAAAAAAGTTATAAATAGTTATTTGAAACAAGCACCACTTACCGGTGTGTTTACATCCATTTAAGTTTAATTGGGAACCCCACAAAGTCCTGAACCCTGGTTTCGGTTACTGGTATCACCGATTTTTGAAGCACACATAGAAATGTGGTTTTATCTGACTTGAGCGCAAAATGCTCAATGTGAGAAATTGTGATCACCAGGCATCCGTCAATGTGCGTCGTGTGCTTTGCGGAGTAATCGTCAACTGGTAGCTTGTTACTACTCAAGAGCTAATATTTTCCCATAGATAGTAAGTTGGTTCCATTATCCTAGTTCCTTATTCCTTATTCGAATAAGGAATAAGGAACTGTTCCTTATTCCTTATTTGCGCGTAACATATTTATTACAGTATTTTAAAGAACAAAATGCAAACATTTCTGATGTAAATCGAAACAAAATAACTCGAATACATTTACTTTATGTATTACGTTACATATATATGTTTCTTCTTCGCACTTGCATATGATTACTTGTTTAAACAGAACCGATCTTTTTTAATTCGAATACTAACTTTACATCAACAAAACCTAAAGCATATACTATTATTTAACATGTATGTGAAAAAATAAAACATGTACATTTAAACATGTTTGTTTTTATTTATAATCCAGTTCCTTATTCGAGGCTGAATAAGGAAAAAGGAACCAATTCCTTATTCCTAATTCAAGTCGAATAAGGAACTGGCATTGTCTTTCTTAAACATCAATGAAATGATCCAAAATTAATCACATATCAATTAACATATTATTTATATATTGGTTGTATATGTAAAATTGTAAATGCGATACATTTCTACTAAGTTTTAAGTGATGATTATCCATTTCTTTATTCAGTGTGAATAAGGAATACGGACTGATTCCTTATTCCTTATTCAAATCGAATAAGGAACAGGAATTTTCTTTCTATGAATTATATGTCAAATTGAACCAACGAGACAAATAACTCAACGAAAATTTTTGTAAATGTATGTCGGGTGTAACAAATAATAATTGCAGTATAATTCTACTTTGTTTTATTTAATGATAACATAGTTCCTTATTCGGTTTGATTAAGGAATAAGGAATTGATTCCTTATTCAAATCGAATAAAGAACTGGTCTTTTCATACTAAATTAACTATTAAAATGAACCAAAGGGACCAATAAATCAATGAAAATCATTGCAAATGTAGGTTGGGTATCAAAAAGATTAATTGCAGCACATCTCTATTTAGTTTCATTTAATGATAACATAGTTCCTTATTCGGATTGAAAAAGGAACTGGTTCCTTATTTCTTATTCAAATCGAATAAGGAACTGGCATTTTCCTACTAAGCAAACTATTAAAATGAACCAAAGAGACCAATACATCAATGAAAATCATTGTCAATGTAGGTTGGGTATAAAAAAACAATACTTGCAGTACACCTCTAATAAGTTTTTATTTAATGATAATATAGTTTCTTATTCGTATTGAAAAAGGAACAAGGAACTGATTGACGCATTGAAATCGCTTTTCATCATTAATCATATCCCCTTGTAACTGTTTAGGTATAAGAACGGAATGGGATAGCTAAATCATGACTGGTATTCAGCTATCGGAAAGTTTTCTCTAGAAGTTAGGGTCAGAAAAAACTTCAAGATATAAATAAAAAAAAATCTTACATTAAAAATAGCCAATAATAACGAATATATTGCTGTGCTATTCTAGAATGACCCGAATTTAAATATCCGAAATTATGGCCTCTGAATAAGGAATTGGCGTAAAGTTAGTTCCTTATTCGGAAGCCTGTACTTCGGACAATCACTTTCGGATATGTTATATTTAAGATGTAGTGTGGGTTATTTAAGCATGATTATGTTATATGGACGTATTCTGTCACATTTCTTTTTATATGCTATGGCACTATACACGCTGAAAACAAGTATTATGAAAAGGATAATTAGGAAATGGTATTGCCTTTCCCAAACATAACTTAAAATTAACCAAATAATATAAAATGTCCATGAAAATCATGGTTTATGTAGGTTCGAAGTTAAAAATATTGATTGCAATATATTTCTACCTAGTATTATTTAATAACAACACAGTCCCTTATTCAGTGCGAATAAGGAATAAGGAACTGGTTCCATATTCCTTATTCAAATCGAATAAGGAACTGGCTGTTTCATACTTAACAAACTATTAAATTGAACCAAAGAGACCAATAAATCAATGAAAATCATTGTAAATTTAGGTTTGGTATCAAGAACATTAATTGCAGTACATCTTTACTATGATAAGATAAGATAAGATAATCTTTTATTATAGTGACATGTGTTTACGTACAAGGTGTTGACAGACATATATACAATGCATTAAATAAAACCCGGCCTAACAGGCTTATAAGTCACCTTAACGGCAGTGTAACATATAACGTGGTCATTATTATACAAATGGACAATAAATGGACAATAAAATATTTGAGCAACATCCTGAGTTCAATGAATAAATAAGAAATAATAAATTCAGGTTTATCCAAGTTAGATCAATATAAGAATAATTTTAGTAGTACTAAAATTATCCAATTAAGAAGGCATATTTCTGAAAAATATGTAATACGTAGATGATACTTAAAAGTTCATTTACAATATTATATTATGTTAAAGTTTAAAATGACACAACTGCATACAACAGATATTTTTACATATATAACATACTGCTTCTGATATAAAACGCAATAACAACAAATTTCGCACACTTTCTAGGATGACGCTTAACCACAATTAATTTATCTTTATTTGATTGACATGTAGTATATTCTATGTTTCATTTAATGATTACCTAGTTCCTTATTCGGATTGAAAAAGGAATAAGGAACTGGTTCCTTATTCCTTATTCAAATCGAATAAGGAATTGGCATTTTCATAGTAAACTAACTATTAAAAAGAACCAAAGAGAAAAATAGATAGGGTATCAAAATCATTGATTGCAGTACATATCTACTATGTTTCATTTATTGATAACTTAGTTCCTTATTCGGATTGAAAAAAGGAATAAGGAACTGGTTCCTTATTCCTTAGTCCGATCGAATAAGGAACTGGCATGTTCGTAACGTAATACATAAAGTAAATGTATTCGAGTTATTTTGTTTCGATTTTCTTCAGAAATGTGTGCATTATTGTTCTTTAAAACCCTATAACAAACATGTTACGCGTGAATAAGGAACAGTTTCTTATTCCTTATTCGAATATGGAATAAAGAACAAGGGAAAAGGAACCAACTTATTATCCATTATTTTCCCGCCTATATTATGAGCCTTGGTCATACGGTTTACTAGACAGTATGGGTCATGGTAATAAAAAAAAAACTACGTCACCAGGTTAATAAAAACAACATTTCATAGAACATTGTACGATTCTGGACTGAGCTTACAAGACGTGTCTACATTTGAACTATATCTTCTTATATCACCAACATTACGGCGGGATTTAACATATGAAAGTACGAACACTGGGCCTTGTTGATACTGTGTACAATATTGAGCTCCTCGAATCTAATTTTGCATTTTGTCCGGTACCTTTTGGGCATTTGGGACGAAGACGCTATTAGCAGCCAATGCTGGAAAATCACGTTTTACTGAAATTGTGTATTTTATTGAAATGACAACGACAATGATAAATAACAAATGCGCTTCTCGGATCATTTTTTAATCTTCTTTGCCCGGTACGTTTACGAAGTTAAGGCAAGGGCGTGTTAGATAAATAATTTATTTGTGGGTAGATTAAGTTATGACCTCAACTCTGACATAATTCAAACGTTCCCAACTGTTTTTGTAGATTTGATGCATTTGTTTCTGTAAGAAATTCTTAAGTTTTCATGTCACAAGACATTGTTTTTAAGGGGGCGTTAGTCGTCAGATTAAATTTTCAATAATTAATTTGGAAAATATTTCCTTTTTAGCTGTTGCTTACATGTGCACGAATATGCGTTACGGCGTAGACAAAAACACATTTAAGAATGTTTATTACTTAGGTCACTCAACTCTTACGTTAATGGGCGTTTTTCATCCGATTAAATTGGTAATTCAGCGATTATTTCTTTGTATCGTGGCATTTTTTAACATTCGTAATTTTTAACCGGAAAACTCTATTTCTTAACTTGTAAGTTCATACGTCACTAACAACTAATGCATCAATTAGAGCAGAACCAGCCCAAGCAGTCAACTACTGATAGCACATTGAGAAACTTTCAATATAAATATATCCAGAGAATCATAGCTACAAATAAAAATAAATGCAACCTATCCAACACGAATCTATGTGATATGTGAAGTGAACAATTGAAACAATAGAACATCTTTTCTGGGAGTGTAAACATATTCGGCCTCTATGGAATCAATTGACAACCTTTCTAGAGAAACAATAATTAATTGTTAAACTAACTCTCTTAGATATCAGTTTAGGGGATAATACCTTTAAAATACAAGAGGTTTATAACGTTGTGAATTACCTAATTATATTAATGAAATATTTTATATTCCGCATGAAATACAGAAAACAAAGACCTTCAATGAACTGTTTTATCAATTATTTAAAACTGACGATTCAAATTGAAGAAGAAATTGCCCTAAACAATGACAAACTTCTTCAAACAAATATATTTGAATAAAAATGGAAACAGATTAAACTTTCATAAACATGTCCAGTATGCTTTCTTTTACTCTATGCAACTCATCCTTATCATAACTATTCTGTTGTTGTTGTTTTTGTTTCTGTTTTTTTTTCCACATCCTTCCAAAGAAAAATAATACATAATAAACCCTTGCTCTTTTTTTAATCAAAAGGAAACCACAAGGTAATATATATATATATATATATATATATATATATATATATATATATATATATAAGCATATCTTGTATAACATGTTTAAACATTATTGCTGCTACGTGATATTACTTAGTTATATGATCATAGACATGTATACATTGTATGTTTAATATTGAATATAACAAAAAATAACCAGCCCAAGCTACCTGCGGATCACACAGTCTAGTAGCTTGGCAAGACTATTGCATCACAGGCGTTCAAACCGTCGTTCCTCTGCCCTTGGTAGTCGCCTGTTTGGAAAACATCTATTATAAAAAAATTGGAGTCTCGTCAAAATGACAGTGTTAAGAGACAAACATCGAGTAATCGTTTATGAACACACCAAAAACAGTGTCTGCCTCATTAAGTGAACTGACTTTTAATTCCATAGTAATAATGAAAGTGAAATATTACCTACCGTTGAGTATCGTATATAGTGAAGGCTTTCTTAGCCTTATCAAGATAGTTGCACCTTAAAAAAGTTTCATGTATTATACAGTAAGTACTAAGGAAGTAAACGAGTATTGTGTCAGAACTTTGACTAAGTGTCCTTTACGTTCATGATATGAACTTTAAATTGGAGATAAAGTCGTTACATGGATATGTTTGTTAATGCTTTAATGGTGTAAAACAACGTTTTATTCCTTTTGTAATATATACTTAACTAAAACAACTCACATTACTTCACAAAAGTCAATTTTATTGCAACACAGGTGTAAATATTATCTTGCAGGTTTTTCGGCCCGGACAAAGCATTTCCGGCCCACAAAAGGGCAAATCATTAAAGGTCTATAAAAAACAAAACAAAACTTAAACAGATCTCAAGATTTTTTTGGTAAATTGTATTATGATAAATTACATATTACAAATATTGAAAGAATTCACAAAACGAAAAAAAACTAAGTATTCTTTAAACAATAAGTGATATTCTGCAAGCGTTAGTTTAATTTTTCCAATGAGAGCAAGTGCGTTGTGAATCTGTAATTCAAAAGTCATTTTCTTTTAAACCAAAACGCACGTTTGTTTATTGTGATTCTCTCCCTTTTCGCGATGCTTCGGATACGAAATATTGCATCATTCGAAATGTGCATGTAGCCAATGAAAGAAGGCGTTAACTTATTGTATTGAATGTTGACAATTCTGTTAATACCAACTTGAGGTTTGCATGTTTTTTTTAATTAGGTTATAGGAGTCACAATTTTTAATTACCGGCCACAAGGTCCTGCAATGCAAAAACATAATAAAAAGAGCAAAAACACTTTGACCCAGTTACAGGTAAACATCATATAGGAATATTTATTACTCGGTCAGAAAATATTTCTTTCAATACATTTATGTTATTTGAAAAAATCAAATATAGTACCTTATAACCTAGCATATCCCATGAACGAGCATTGGTAGTAATATAATACATTGTAAACAAAGTACACTTCAAATGTTTATTTATTTGAGAAATAATAAACATCATAGCTTTACATTTTTATAGGAATTATATATAATATAAATAAAGATAAGATAAATTACATGTCATTTCAGTATAAGAATTATGGAACCAACAAGAATATGAACAGCTTTTATAAGAAAAAATCACGATGGATAAAAGCTTAAAAGTTATACAATATTTATGTAAATATTAGAAAAGTTCATATAACCGGTTTCTTTAATTGTTAATATATGTTAAATTTCGATTCTCCCAAAATGAAAATAAATACTCTTCAACGAGTCCAGCACATATCCACAATACACGAACAATGCAGGTAGAATACTTTGCCTTCCATCGAACGACGCAAGTGCCGGACTCTTCATGCGTCTTTCATCGTGGCCTACAACATTTGTAGTAGCCGCCGACGGCGCTGTGGTAGCTGTCGATTTGCTTATAGCTAAAGCACTTTTTGCGACACCAGTCTCGATTGTTAGCACACGAGTGACTGTCCGAAACTTAATACAAGGTTAAAGATCAATCAAATTTACTACGAAAAAAAGGATCGTTGTGCTCATTTGTTGTGCACGTATGATAGCATGCATTGCCTATGCTTGTAATTAACTGTTGGACTCAGAAAATTTCAAGGTAGTGTATGTCAGCTTAAAATGCGTAAAAAAAAATAAAAAAAAGTTTAAAACAATCATACTTTTAAGGTAGCTGATTTCTTTCCCAGAATATTGGGATTCATAGTCAATGGCATGAAACACAGAATCTAAATATTCAGGTTAATATTTTTTCGGCGTAGCTGTTTAACGTCACATTTGACCTTTCACGACCTTCTCAGAAGCCAATCAGACAACTTATTTCAAACCACATTCCATAATCTGAGTCTCCGCTCACCGAACGATAACGCTACATGAAAGCACGTCAACGACTTACGTTTCGAGCAGACGGGTCCTTAAGTCGACATCAGTACAAGCTCCTCCGTGTAAGCACGGATTGGGAACACAACCAACCAACACGCTGGTCACGATGCAGGATGCAACGATCACGTTAACAAACATCTTGAAACTGAATTAAAATCCATTAATTGAAATGTTTAGTTTTATTTTAAAATATCTTAACTAAAAATTATATGCTAACATACAATCTCAATATTATTGCTATAACAATACAGTTTTTATTTCAAAATAGCATACATTTACTTCTTTATAAGTCGGACAATTCAAATCGAAAAGAGTAAAGGTAAAGAATAATTTAAATTAATGAACTTTATTTTTCGCTTAGTAGTTTGAATACAATACCATTAACCTTTTGAATACAGAAGAAACTCAAAAGAATGTAGTATAGTCTACTTGATGACTGTCAATATATACGCATCGAAAGTGTTGGGTAAGTGTGTTTTACATAACAACTTTGATCAATTTCAAGATTTTTTTTAAATAAATAGGTTTAAACTAAATCCCATTTGCGGCGTTTATCACATGTAGTTTTAGCTTTTTTTTCATTACGATTTCATCAAAATGTCAGTGTTATACAATACATATATGCGTGAAAATAGAGAATATGCAGCACTACAATCTATTAAATAATAATAGTTTAAAGTGTCTAAAGTTATGATGATGTTTTATCACATTTAACAGTGTTCTATGTAAGAGATGTCTATTTATGGGTTTATACGGCACCGAAACGTATTAATTTTCATATTAACCATGTGTACCTGAATTTTTTTGTAAGCAAAATACACCTATATTCAATAATATAAATGTATAATAAGATATAAATAACATTGCCTATGTTCAGGAGCACACAACTTGGCAAAATTAAAAACAAATTGTATTTAATACATACCTGCTTCGAATAACGTATCAGCCACTCGTTCCAGTTTGAAAAGATGCAAATGATAAGCGATCTTCGGGTAATGGCAGATTTATTTATTCCGATAGATGTGGATCTGAGGAACTATCTAGAAGAAGAATGAACAAACTGTCGACAACCAATCAAAACCAAGACATTTGCGTTACCCATCTCAACATTTATAAAGCGTATTCGTTAGCTGGTTAAATCTAGGTAACACTCGATTGTTTTCGTGAAGATTTGCCAACTTTATTTGATGGCGTTAGTTTTATGTTTATCTTTTCGTGTGGGCATGATTTAAAAATATACCCCTATAATACTTAAATAGTAGTTACATTAATTGTGAATGTGCATGTTGATCTGTGTTTGAAATTATGAATTCGCACTATAATTCTATTTTTAGATATGAGATGTTATTAAAACTGTATAAATCTGAAAAATAAAGCGTGAATGCCATATGTTGTTATGTCATTATTTCGATTTATTAAGTATGCCGTTGGTAGTCAGGAGTTCGGCTGCCCTATCGTGTCTGTACATTTCTTACGATATGTCGTACACGGTATACAATGATTTCATTTTCGATATGCTCGTATTTAAAATACTTTTGTTGTTTGCAAACGGAATGACCTTGGCAGACAATCAGTCTGAAGAACATAGTATCATAGGATCAACGTTTCCAATATAAGTTGTTTTTTTTTTAAAGTTAACACAAACATCATTGTATTCGTCATGTCATTTCACCGCGACTGGATCGAAAATGTTAAACAAGTTACAGTCCTCTAAACCATCTGTGGTCTAGTGTATACTTTTAATGGGATCCTATAGGCATTGGATTCAGTGAAATCCTTCCAGCATAATAGTAATGATAAATGTAAGGGACACGGTTAATGCTGCAGTAAGCATGTATACAATAATCAAATCGATTGTATTTTATATACTATTGTTATTTGCAATGTGTCTGTTGTGAATGTACATAAAAGCAGACGTTATTTACCTCAACATTGAAAATACATGTTAATCGACTTATAGTCGGTCCCTTTTATTTACGTTATCATTGGTCCAGCAAGGCCTAAATTGAAGGGTGCTCCGCCCTGCCCTTCCGCAGTCCCGCCCTGCCCTTCCGCAGTCCCGCCCCGCCCTAATACAGTTTGACATTAATTTTTTCGTGTTCGTATTGTCTTTCAATTCGAGCACGGGTGGTCTATTTTATCTATTTTAGGATTTAATATTACCGAAAGAAAATAGCATATCCTTGAACTAAATTTAATGTGATTAATTTCCTAGCCTATTGTTCTCCAAATCGTAATTTATTGTACCAAAACGCGACAGATGCCTTCTTCCTTCTGTGAACATACACCATCCTTTTTATTGCGGAAATAAAATACCAAAAGCATTGTAAATTTACAGCATAATTAAACTTTTAGTTTCCTGATTGTGCATTTATTACCCCACTCTATTTCATAAATTGTTTTTCGTGCTTAAAAAAAACACTACACCAATACACTAGCTATAACAAAAAAAAACACAGTCTTTGTAAACAACTAAATGAATTGTAATTTTCAAAAAAAATGTTTACCAAATGGAGTTAAATTATTTCTAAACTGTATGACTCCTATGGCGTAGTGATAACATCAGGTATGATCAGTAGATCTTAGAGCCTAACTCTCAGGTGGCTATAATAATGTTGATGATGGTAGTGGTGTTGTTGGTGTTGTTTACATGGTAATTTATAGCCTTGAGATGTGCAAGACTAACTCTCTGATAGCAAATAATGTTAATGAAGCTGACACTGGTATAGTAGCCTATGCGTGACATTTAAAAACCCAACTTATAAATGGATGTTACGGTACATTATGTTGACAGGTGTTGTTAGGTAGTAAAGTCTATCATTGAGAATGATGATGTTCACAAAGATATAGGTATTGTTTTTCTGGTGATTCAGGACAATTATTTGGTCTTGCACTTCTCACGGGTAGTATGTACCAGCTGGTCAAGCCTCATATAAGATACAACCACAACCAACATCATTATTTTAGAAAATTACTTAGTTTTAGGATTGATTGAAATATAAGTAGATGGATGGATGGACGGATGAATGGATCGATCGATATATATATATATATATATATATATATTGATATATAGACAGCCAGACATACAGACAGCCAGCCAGACAGACAGACAGACAGACAGACAGACAGACAGACAGACAGACAGACAGACAGACTACAAAAATACGGCAGTGAACTTCAATTGATACAAACAATACAATTAACATTTGTATTCTCCCCTAAAATGTTCGCTGAAGCATTTCTTGTCGCTGCATTATCCGCAATGCCCGTTCCCGGCATGTGAGTTTGTTTACTGGACGCCATACAACATCGAAAGTACTTCCTCAGGGTATTCGTGCTTCCTCCCACTGCAAAAGGCTACTCCAAACTTGAATGTCTAACTTAGTGTCAACGTTCGTGAGTCTTGTAAGTTAAAAAGAAACGAGTGATGATTAAGTAAAATTGAAATAAAAACTAAAAATATTTATACATATGATCATTTAAGTTGAGTGACAAAACCATCGCACTCGCGCACGAAAATGGCGCTTTCCCACGTTCAAACACGTCGGTAACGTGCACTAATCACATGGTCGAACGACCAAATGTCCGTATGTTAAGCAATTTTCAATTTGATTCTAAATCGTTTTCTTGAGTACACACTATTCTAAACGAATACAACTCTTTGTGGACGTACTTTCTGTAAAATATTATTGTTTCGATAAAAGTAGTCTCAAGGCCTGAAATTATCGTACACCTGCAAGATTTGTCTTCCTGCAGATAAATTTACGCTACAGCGTCCAATTTCTAATTGATTCTAGATAATAACGCAGTTCTTGAAAAGAAATATCATATAGGCCGTAAATCGCCCGTATATTCAATAGCAAACAAGAGCTGTGTTTGTGAAATACAATGTCCCCTACTGCGCCGCTTTGAAGCCATATATTTGACCTTTGACCCTGAAGGATGACATTGACCTTTTACCACTCAAAATGTGCAGCTTCATGAGATACACATGCATGCCAAATATCAAGTTGCTATCTTCAAATTGCAACAGTAATGACCAAGGTTAAGTTTTTGGACACACACATACAATGACAAACAGACAAGCCAAAAACAAAATACCCCCGATAATAATCCGGGGGCATAAAAAGGCAAATGACCCTAGGTGAGCACAAAAGATAAATAGAAGCAGAATGAATAAACATTTGAATTTTGCAGAAAGAGATCAACACATTTTTAAGTTGAAAAGTGCCTCATAACTCATGCCTTGACAAACGCGGTCTCGTTACACCAAACGCTAATATTTACTGACAATCACTTGTAGCCGTAACTCTGTAGACGACCGACGTTGTTGTATTTGTTGTGGCAAGAGAGATAATGTTGACCGAACAGCTGTGCTACGTCTTTCGGCGAGAATGTAGACCTGAATGGTTGGCATGAAGGTGTAGCGTGAATTTTGCATGACCGTTTTATTACATAACTTTCGCAGTTTGACATTTTTTGTTTATTTTTTTATCAACGCTTCTAGAAACCCCAAGCTTCCATTGTTTTCTTGGCTTTCGAAAGTGAGGACGGACAGCTAAGTAAAAGAGAGGATCGGGCAGAGCGTGAAATGAGGTCTTACATCTTCATACTTGTTATACTGTTTAATAGGACATAACTCGTCACCTGCAAGGTTGAAAAGAATACATAATTATCCTACATTTTTTTACAATTCAGCTATAAAATTAACGTCAAAGTATACATGCTATACACAGCCGTAAAATATAATAGTATAAACGCATAGATCTATGTCACCTGACAGCGTATCAACGTGCCCCTGACGACCTTGCAGACCGAAATGGGTGGTGTTGAGCCAACGTGAATATATTGATCATCCGCCGTAACTGATACTCAAGAAAATTAATAACATTTATTTTGAAAGGAAATGTTAATAATATTTTCAATATGACTGTTCTATAACTTTCGTGCTCCTAATGAGAGGTAAATAAATGGCAAAACCGGGACAGGACTCGATAATAGCCACGTCAAGACGAAAATTGCCCAAGGAGCCCCGGTTCCGCCATTGTTACCTTTTTATTACGTACCTTTTTATTACCATTTATATTTATCTGGTAGATTTTACTTGCCGTATTTGTTCTGTAATAATTAATTTAGCAAATTATTTTAGATACGCCTGTTTTGGAACCAGCACTAGGCGGATGGTCCACATCCGTCTTTACCATATATGGAAGTATTCCGAAGTGAACATACGGAATAGGCCGATTAACCGTTCAGTTTTGGAATGAATGACTGCCATATTGGATTCGATGAGTGGGCGAGTATTCGTTAAGCAAACAACAGATGATTGTATGAACCACATCGATATATTAAAGATTGGATTAAATAATTAGATACATAGAATAGTTGGCAATGAAATGATGACAGTCGTTAAATGTTGTTTTATATTGTACTTGACCTATGTTGTAAGGTAAAGGACATTCGTATTTAAGTAGGAATTCGTGCTTTTAACCAGCAATACCTACTGCTTCAAATTGTATAAGTATATATTTCCTTTAAGATGGGTTTTATATTCGTCCTGTTTCGCCTCGTAATGTCTGGAATCTAAGTACAATCAAAACGAAACAATTTTTGGGAGAACTACATGCAAAGTTCAAAATTGTATTTTCATTTAAAAATAGTTCATTATCCAGCCCCCCCCCCCCCCAGCAAAAATTAAAAGGTGATCTTGTGTCAAAGGCATATCGAAGTCATCCCATAGGCCCTTTGATTGAGTTTAGCTTAATCTTAGTACGTAATACAGGTATGTTATAAGTTATACGATTGTCATCTGACAGGCACTATTTTATTGTAATACTGTCCAAAACGGCGAAAACAAATCAACCAAACAAAGCACAACAAATGCGATTACTGAATATGGCAATACTGTTCAGATCCGCTAGTCTTTAATTTACGTTATGCTTCGAGAGAAACCAGCCTAAATATGAAACAATTACGCCCGTCACTTTTTCAATTGATATTACCAAAAAAGTGAATAAACTTAACTACAAATTGTTTGCAATTTTACACATCACATGCATGTTTTCTTTATATGAAGCACAATTTTATTTTATAACTTTATAGAACATTATTAAAGTAAGTGAAAAAAGGGTATGCATTTTGATATATCTCTTGCATAAACATGATCAGTGCTATTCACTACAGACCAGTGTGAGCTGTATCCTGTCTAACACAAAACGCGCACAACGTAAAATTTTTTCATAAAAGTGATGTCACTGCAAAGCCTATTACACAAGCAGAGACAATAACACAAATTAATCATACTTGTTTGCTTAACAATACCCTACCTGTTGATTGCTTTGATATACTCTTTGATTCCGACGATGTCACAGCAGCGGTTACCGGTAAGCAGACGACGCCCAAAGGTGGCTTTCTGGTCCTCAGGTGGATAGCCTGTGGCTATGATATTTATTAGTGAAAACATCATTTTGCATGATAAATAATCATATTATAACGAAAAATCAACTTTTCTGAAAAAAAATTCACTATCAAATATATATATATATATATATATATATATATATATATATATATATATATATATATATAACAAGGTATTAAACTCGAAATCATCCGAAAACAGGGTGCATCGTTTTGAACAGCCATTACTTCATCAATTGTACAGCGATTTTCATGAACCCGGTCTTATTCAACGCAGAAATGAATTTCCTTTCTGGAAATGTATATATCTTGTCGGAAACTCTATGTAGCTTTTATTGACTTTAAAGCCGCGTTTGATTCTGTGGTGAGAGACAAGTTATGGGAAGTCTTGATTCAATCTAATGTCAACGGTAACTTACTAAAAGTGCTAAAAGGGATGTATAAATCCGTGAAAGCGCGCGTTCGCACCAGCACTGGATTAACGGAGCAATTTGAGAGTAACATCGGCTTAAAACAGGGTTGTTTGGCTTCACCGAAACTGTTTACATTTTTCATAAACGAACAAATAACGTACCTAAAAAATAAAGGCGCACGTGGGATTCAGCTTAAACCGTGTGATATTGAAATTTTCAGCCTTATGTTCGCTGACGACGTCGCACTTCTGGCCGACACAGTAGTTGGCCTACAAAGACAACTGAACCTACTTTATGATTTTTGTACCGATTTTTATTTAGCTGTAAATATCAGTAAAACTAAAGTTGTAGTTTTTAAGAACGGCGGTCGCCTAGCAACAAATGAGAAATGGTACTATAACGGTAATTTGTTGCCCGTGGAACAGACATTCACTTATATCGGTGTATCGTTTTCTTCGTCCTTGTCGCTCACTCATATGGCTGAAGCAAATTGTATTAAAGACAAACGGGCAATAAACAGTATTCTATCATCTATGTCCAATTATGGCCAACTGCCAAATTCAATTTTCTTTAAACTATTTGACTCAAAAGTTGTGCCAATTTTACTATACGGTTGTGAATTGTGGGGTTTCAAGACCAGAGATTGTATAGAACAAATACAACGTTATGCTTGTAAAAGATATGCATGCTTAAATGAAAAAACACCTAATTCTGTCACACTTGGCGATTGTGGTCGTTACCCGTTATTTATTAACGCGCAGATAAGGTGTTTAAAATTCTGGCTTAAAATACTAAAAATGCCTGACTCCAGATATGTACGAAAATGTTACGATTATTTGAGTGATACTAAGGTCCATCTAGCTGTGAATTGGGCATCAGAAATTAAACGTTTATTGCATGAAAATGGATTTGGATACGTTTGGAACAACGGCCATGTACCACACTTAAGCACTTTCTTAAACGAATTTACGATACGGCTCAGAGACCAATACATCCAATCATGGAGAGAAACTATTAACCATTCACCAAAACTGAGTGTGTATAAACATATAAAGTCATCGTACAGTCATGAAAGGTACCTTGACATTCTATGTATAAGAAAATACAGGCATTGTTATTCACAATTTAGATCAGGTTACCATGATCTTGAAATAGAAAAGGGCCGGTATTCTAATATTCCAATACATGAAAGAATTTGTAAAGTTTGTAACTCAAAACAAGTTGAAACGGAATATCATTTTTTTTTATCTGTCCAATGTTTAAGGATCTAAGGGCACGATTTATTCCGCGAAAATTTCTTTTAAATCCCAATGTAATGAAATTGCATATATTAATGTCAAGTCGAAATGAAACTTATATTAAGGATCTAGCATCGTATATTTACCTTGCATTTGTAAGACGTAAGGAGTTACTTACGTTGTAGGGTAGCTACTTATCCTTTACTACCTTTTTCAATATGTTAAACCTATACCATTTCATGCTTGGTGATGTTATGTGCACACATGCTTTTGTATATATATATATAATTATGTTCTATAACTGTGTCAGGGGCCGGCGGCCTGCATATCACAATAAACCTTTGTTGTTGTTGTTGTTGTTGTTATATTTCTACACAAGCTGGGTCAAATTTTAAGAAATAACACGATACACAAATCATGTGACCTACTTGACAGCGATCAGACAGGATTCATAAATGAAATCTCCAGGTGTAAAGATTTGAAATGTCAGTTAGTTAAAATGTATGTAAAAAAGTTTCAAACGTCGCTGGACAGTTAGTTTTGATGCATAATGCAACGGCAAGCACGGTAAGAATGTTTTTTCATACGTTTTGTTGAATTATGGTATGGAGGTCCGTGAACTTTGCAGGGAAAATTCCCTTTAGTCCGTGAAGATTTCAGTCTTATCGATGTCAAGTGGGTCACACGAGTTGTGTATCGTGTTATTTCTTAAAAGTTGACCCAGTATTTGTATAAATATTGCAATACATGTAAATTTCCAGAAAGGAAATTCATTTATGCGTTGAATAAGACCAAGATCGTGAAAATCGCTGCAAAATTGATGAAGTAATGGCTGTTCAAAGCGATGCACCCTGTTTTCGGGTGATTTCGAGTTGAATACCTTGTTATATATATATATATATATATATATATATATATATATATATATATATATATATATATATAGTTTCAGATTGGGTAAAATGGTGGGTCAAACGTCCATTTTACGGCCGTATTGTTGGGTCTTTAGTCGATTGTCGGGTCCCAAAGTCGATTATCGGGCCCTTGGACCCGACAGTTGAAGACCCACTTAAAAAAAGGCTGCTTAACATACTCATGACTATTTTTAAATTCAAATTTGCATATGTAATTTTACTCGAATTGTCGGGCCTATATCTCCCATTAGCACACATTAGGTCAAAATCCACACAGCAGTTACTTCCCTTGGGCATTCGCCAATCATTAATGTCTTTTTCTAGAATAAGGGAGGCCACTGCGTATGAGATTGACCAACCTCGGCGCAGTGATTTACCGGGAACCAGCATAGCAACGAACGACAACTCTGTAATAAAAATTGCCAATTTTCGCGGTTAAACTTAAAAAGGTAAGTGGCGATAATATTTATTAGGTTTATTTATATTTTTGGTTATTAAAATTATTCTGCAAATGACTGAATTTAAACTGAAACTGCAACCAATAATTAGGACACAGTTTCTGAAACGTTTGCTGACAATGAAAACATATTTCAAACATGTAAAGCCGTGGCACGAATTTAGGTGACAACCTTGTTACCGCAAACAAACAAATGTAACCTATAATCTGCATTTAATGCAGATATAGTGACATTCATGAAAGCAAGCATGATTGTAGCATTAGATCATTTCCATGCGATACAAGTTCAATATATGTTTTAGGCTGACTGCAATGGTTAGACTGGGGAAATAAATTATAAAAGAACAGAATCTTTAACCACACAAGACAGTTGGACTAGCCTTAGTGGTACAGTCATGTTACTATTACCGGATCAGTAGCGTAATAAAGTTGTTCTGGGGAAAAGCAATAAATGGTTTAAGACTTCTTTTACATCAGTTTGATAAGGTTTCCAGACAAACGCTCCCACAAACAATCGCTCCTACGCTAAATTAGTTCTGGCTTCAATAACTTTAAAATTCGCTTTCTATGAATTTTGAATGGCGCAACATTAAAGTTATGGACCAACCCCAGTAGGAAAGTCAACCAGGAATATACGAAAAGTTGACAGTTAACAAAGACCGCTCCAAAACAGCTTGTAAAAGCAGTTATTGGCCCAAATCAGCTACTTTATGTCTTTATTGGAAAGATTGACATTTTTCACATTTAACCGATATGTTTTTTTACAAAATACTATCTTAAACATTTAACATTTATCTTTTCTGCTCTAACATATAGACCAGTTGACGAGTGAAGTCACGCGCACCTGCAAATATTACACTCCGCCCACTGGTTGGCAAAAAGAGGTGAAATTCATATAAGCGCTTATAGAGAAAGTTGAAATAATAATCGTTTTTATTGATAATCTTTCACTATATCAAATATAATTTTACTAACTATGTCTGAATTAAACATAAGCGTGCAAGGAAATGCATTTTTGGAACGATTATATTGTTGTTATTATTTGTTTTTACTATAAACGAAATCTGGAGTGGAACACAATATACGAGCACGGTATGCAGTTACCATAAAAATCTCTACTTGGCACATCTTCGCGACCATTTTTTAGATAAAAAATTCTCTGATATTGAAATTTTTTCAGAATAAAACAAATTTAATGAACGAACAAAAATAAGGATGTAAACAAACAGCAAATAGATCGACTTTATGTACGCAACATATAGTAACTGATTTGAACATGCCTGTAAAAACTTGCCTTGTTACACATTAAATAAATTCTCTTGATAAATGTAATTGTTTTTATTTAATTATTCACACCAATTTTGACACTCTTTGTTTCAGCGTTTTTAACCCGGTGTTTTATTGCACTTTTGTTCATCATAAAGCGATTATCTCGTTATGATCGGATACTGTCCAAACAATTACAAAGAACACATGGTGTGATAAATCCAGGGACCTATTCTTGGCCACTGCATAAACCACATGTGGCATACAAGTGTCTGGTCATTAAACATCATTTATGATACCTCCATGTCATCTCTTGGCATATTGAGCGATCATCTAAGCAAAATTGTAAAGCCAAAATACGAAACAGTTGCTTTAATAAAATATTTGAACATATTAAAAAATGAAGATATTTGTCCGAAATGGATTAACAGGAATTAGTGTATGTATATATTAGCCTGTTTAATCATAATAATAGAGTGTTAATAACTATAAATTAAAAATATTGTGCAATTTCATTGCTACACAATTAACGTATTTAACGAGTACCGGCAAATGTAAACTCGGCTATTCATGTTAAGATTGTACGTTTCTGTAGTGTATGAAATGACATGAAAACAAGCAAACAACAAAAGGGTAAAAAATACTTGCGTAAAATAAATTAATATATAGATATATTTATCATAAAATGCTAGATTGTTATCACTCCTTACCACCAGTAAAGAGAGTGCATGCAAAGACAGTTTAATTTGCTTAATATGCAGTTCTTGTTTTTCATATGTATGCTAAACTTTATGATATTGTCATTCAATGGAAACGAAACGGTAATTCATTCCATGTAAAATAAAATTACTACAATGTTTATTAATTGTAATGTATTCCGCTTTTAGGGCTTCGTTTTATAATTGATTAAATGCCCCTCTTGCACCTTCGTTCGCTTATGAACAATAACAATATCTGCACCACTTATAATTATAATCAAATTAATGTATGTGTTATTATCTTTGAAATATAATTTACCAAAATCTTACAATCACAAAAAATATGAAAGAATATTTATTGTTTTGTTTTGTTGGATTGCCAGTTTTTAGTCTGATGTATTAATATTATTAATATGTATTTTTATACAGAGGTAATTATATTTATGAAAATACATTTATTGGTACTAAATATTATATTTTTGCACTATTATTTAAGAGTTTTTATGTTTATTTCGGATTTTTGTATCGTTTTATTGACTAAACAAACGACATGTATACATGTTTTACGTTACTGTAACCAGTGTTTTTTGCCAACCAGCCAGTGCGCATGCGCGGAAAATCCCGAATGTAAACAATAACATTCAACTGGTCTATCGAGAAAAACAGTGACGTGACACACATGATTGAAATGCGAATCTCCCGAGATTTCACGGTCATATGATGTTATTTCTATTTTTAGTAACAAACCATGTGCTCAATTGTTTACAAATTCAGAAAGACATTTCCCGTTTTTTTTATAATTATTCTTGCTTGATTTGTAAACAAATTGTAGTGTAAATACAAAATCAATGTACAAAATATTCAAAATTACCAAATTCACTTTGAAATCAGTGTTTAAATCCACCAGACGTAACTTGTTAATCACAAATAATAGATTTCAGAAAACGAAAGTAATGTTTACAATTCCAGCAAAAAATGTCAAGGTCGATCCGAAAGTATCCAAATGAAAACTCGTCACATGACAAAGCGACAATGGTGCAAAATTATGACTTTCAGGCTGATGAGAGTTATTTTCATCTATTGTAAGATGCATTTGAAACATTTGAATCTTAAAATATGCCCCGATGCAGTAATTTATATTCATTCACCAATATATGAAGGAATGTATCCAAGAAAACATACTGGTTGACTTTCGATACAGGGTTGACTTCAGCGTACAGATATGTCAATACTATATAAACTGTACGCTGAAGTTTCTTTAGCTAACGCTAAATTTGACAGGGCAGACATTCGCTCCTACAATGTTTTGATAGGGCGGACAGTAGCTCCTATATTATTTTGCCAACTCGGACAATCGCTTCTACATTATTTTGTCAACCCGGACAGTCGCTCCTACATTATTTTTATTCAACGGCAAAACGTTCTATATGCCTATCAAAGACTTACACCTATAATTAACCGACAATTAATTTTGCCAACTTGTTGACAGTTAGCCAATTCAAAACATTACATTTCCTACATTACATTTATTGGAATACATGTAAGTGCCATTTTGCGAATGGGATAAACATAAAAACCGCAAATATGTTGTTCTTAATTTCATTTGTTTTTATGATATGACATTTATATGACATTTATAAACATATATATACACAAAATACACAAACGAAAAAACATCCAAACAAAAGGTCTTTTGTGTCTGTCAGTGGCTCACCGTCTTCTTTCTTACGCGTTTTATCACCGATTATATTTATATGATAGCAAAGAATTAAATTGTTATATATTGATAGAATGTTATACCAGAAACATTATACATTGAAGACGAAATTCATAAAATGCAACATGCAGGCAAATTCGACTGTACAGACATGTTCGATTTACTGCATAACCATCATATGGTTGACTTAGACATGTGCTTCTTTGAGTACGAGTGACCCTCTAAGCATAGCACAGACTGACTGCGTTTGTTTGTTAGAAGTTCCATGTTGGTAGTAAATTATTGGCGTAATATTGACATTACAATATATACATATTGTTTTCACAGATTGCTAAATTACATTTAAAGAATCGACCAACTGTAACATAGTTTCTTAATAAGTAAATTGATTTATTAAAATCACATTGATCCGCTCATGTTAAATTGGCTTTCTGTTAACAAGTTGGCAAATTTAATTGTCTGTTAATTATAGATGTTAGCCGGGTTGGCAAAATAATGTTGGAGCGACTGTCCGCCTTGTCAAATCCAAAATGTATTTGTGTTACCTTTTTTTCGCCGCAGAATTCATGCATTAACGGATCAGTTGTAGCTATAACGGATCACATGATCAAAACCACTCAAGGAGGGGGGCATTTAACATATTATTTAAACTGTCGAAACATGAACTTTGTTGTTTACAAGGACCAAGTTATATTGCCAGTTATAAATAATATTCATGTTTTTGTTATTGTTATTGATTGTTTTCTATATGTGATCTTGTATTCTTGTGTGAAATATCTGATGAAAATCCTTAATAGATCAGAAAGATATGGGCGTGTTAAAAACCATGAAATTATTTGAATCATATATAATCATCGATATTAAACATGGATCATAAATAAAACTATAAGATTGATGTCATTTATTGTAAGAATCAACAAGATTTTCATATATTTTAATATAATATATTAGCAATACGCATATTATCACGCTTGATCTGTTATTGTCCTTATTCTTTATTTCATTTAAGGTGCTGCAAAATCTTTAAACACGAATCAAAACTGAAATGGACTTTTGCAGGCAGGACTACTAAATGGCCTTAAAATTAATGCTTAAACTTCTTGCTTGCCAACATAGTTATACTAGCATGTGGCCGCGAACAATGTTTAACCTCGATTTGGAAACGAGACAGAAATCAACAAAATTGTATATAAATGTCAGCAAAACATACCGAAATGTTTGACAAAGAGTCTTTCCCATTACGACTCAATCAGTGCGTTTTAAAGAACAGACCTTGAAGATGCTATATATTAAATATCATCTAAAATATCAACTATTTATCACAATGCGCAGTCTGTAATTTACTGATGTTTAGGAACCAAAAGTTAGGTAATGTCCGGTTATATGATCATATGCTAAAAATGAAGTATGCTTTCTGCTTTCTGTGCATTGATTTTTTTAATCCAAAATGTTTTGGGCCTGCCCAGCTAGCTGAGTTGATGGCTCAGTTGATAGAGCGCCAGACTGTCAATTTTTAGGTTTGAATCTGGGGGTAGGATAAAGTTTCTTCATAGAGATTGGTTCCCGAACATTGTAACATTGTATTTGTAGGTCATTCTTCCCCAACCTCTGAATCAAGTTGGGAAGAAGTGTGTCACTTGTGGTTGGCTAATACTGGTCACAAGAAGTAGGAAAGCTGGTTCATGTCCTGACCACTTGCAAAATGACCTTAATTTGGGTTCAAGAAGGCATTAAACCTGATCAATCTAAATTCAACCAAATTCTTTTGCCCAAAGGTCAGAGTTTCAAATACATTCCACCACAACAGCTGTTGGCAGTCACCTCGATTATTGATTATAAAGCCCCGTCCAGTTCGATTGTCAGCGGCTAGCAGTCAATAGTATGGTCGTTTCAATAACATTGCCAACAACGATCATTTGTCTAAACTGTTTTCAATTTTCTAAAGATTGACTGTTTCCAAAACACAATTTAATAATCTTAAAGAACTGGACCAACGTTATTCCTTCTTCTGTTTGAGATTTTGCAGAACTTCTCCCTAAAGTGACTAGTCTTTATGACATTAAGTGAGTAATAAGGCCTTTCAAAATTTCATTCTCTACAGTTATTTGATTAATCATTAAATATTATGAAAATTTAAATATCATTTATGTTAGATATAGAGTCATGTATTAATCTTGCATGATTTTCATGTCTGATAGATGTTTCACTCAACAGTTTGTTTATGCAGAAATAAAACAAGTAACTGATTTTTATGCCCCCCTTCAAAGAAGAGGGGGTATATTGCTTTGCACATGTCGGTCTGTCGGTCCGTCCACCAGGTGGTTTCCGGATGATTATTATAACTCAAGAACGCTTGGGCCTAGGATCTGTGCAAGTGGAAGTCAAGTTCTTAAACCTTTGCATGCTGGGAAATTTGTCGTCTACTAAAATGTTGTCTGCTGAATTTCTCAAATTAGCGTTTTCTTTGAATTTTTTCAAAGAATACTATAAGAATAGCAAACAGTTTGGATCCTGATGAGACGCCACATTCTGTGGCGTCTCATCTGGATCCAAACTGTTTGCAAAGGCCTTCAAAATTCAGTTCCAGCACTGAAAGAGTTAAGAAAATCCCTGGAGTTGGTACTGTGCATCATTTAAGATTCCTCTTTGTAGCCTTGACCTTGACCTTAAGTCATTTAATCTTGTTTGTTAATTTCAATTTCAGCTGGCACTACATGTTTTTGCCTTTATATGTTTGAACAAATAAAATGGGCATCAAATCCTTTAAGCAAACAAACAATTGACTCTGGGATACGGGATACCTTTCAAAAGGGGAAAAATACCATGTGACGGGCACTTTTGGGGGAAAATTGCAATAAATTGTCATAAACCGAAGGTTAATTACATGTAATAACCATTATTTGCTCCACTTAAAAGCTGTAGCTTTTTTATATGGCTTTCCCCTACCACAAGTGATTGGAGCTATACTGCAATCACTGTGTCTGTCTGTCTGTCCCACATGGGTTTATGAATAAAATAAAACATTTCAAGTTTCAAATGCTTAACTGTTCCCTGGAATTGTTCATGAAAAATGCCTTGTAATTTGTTTAGCAGTCACATAAACAACCAAGCTATGTAATATGGAATTTTCACACCCATTATTGCTGCTTCTTCCTGTATTTGCGCGATGATTATCTGAGATATTAACTCTATGATTCTATATTCTCAAATCTTTTCTATAAAGAAGGAATGTAGTTGACAATTGTTAATAGTTTTATTTGATCGTTCGTCAAAAAGTTGTAATTCTGTTACTCTTGTATCTTCAATGCAATTGAGTAATTACATAGCAATTAAATTGAATGCGTTTTAATTCCCTTTTATTATTGTTTAATTTGAGTAACAATGCTATGACGTTAAATTTTATTTACACTTAAATGTATTATGAATATTGCTGGGCCAAGTGTGAGGTTGAGCGCTCTATAACCAGGTTTAAACCCCCAATGCTTTGCATTGACCGTTCCAAGGCGGTGACCCCAGCTTTATTCATATTTTGTGTTTATGTTGGTTTGTATTGTGCTGTATTGTGCTGTTTTGTACTGTTTGGGCAATCGGTCACTTGCCTTAAATAAAGGACCTACTAATTGTTTTTAATGAAAATTCAATACTGCTCCAGCAGCTGGAGTTTCACTTCTTTATATTGTATTATTTTTTAACCGATTTTTTTTCAAAACTTTCCCTCTGTGTCTTCTGTAAAGGACTAAGATTAATATTTCTTTGCCAAAATACACAGGAAATTTTTAATGGAATATTGATTGTTGCTTTAAAGCTTTTATGATAATCAGTAACAGAAGCAGTAACATTCAGCCATAATTATGTATCCACACGGCTATAAACTAATACCAAGCTTCCCATTCCCCTTCTCTTCAGATACTTCCTTTCTTTCAAAGGGAAACAGTGGTGGTAAACAGATGATATTGCAATATTGCAATACTTCTTCCTCTGCCAAAATACATGTTATAAACATTGTTGGGCCTCTTATCAGTTATAAAAATTGTAGGGTCCCATATAAGAAATAAACATGTTGACACTAATTTTCAGATTTCATATAAGTCATATTGTTGAGTCTCATATATGAAATACTGTTGGGTCCCATATAAGTAATATTGTGGGGTCCCATATAAGGTATATTGTCAGGTACCATATAAGAAATATTGTTGGGTCCTATATAAGAAGTATTGTTGGGTCCCGTATAAGAAACATTGTTGGGTCCCATATTTAAGAAATTTTTCAAGAAATATTGTCAGGTACCATATTATATAAGAAATATTGTTGGGTCCTATATAAGAAGTATTGTTGGGTCCCATATAAGAAACATTGTTGGGTCCCATATATAAAAAGTATTGTAAGAAATATTGTTTGATCTCATATAAGAAACATTGTTGGGTCCCATATACGTAAAAAGCATCGTTGGGTCCAACATAAAAGATACAAGTTGACATTCTAGGGTCCCTTATAATTTAATTAACATTAAATGTATAACTAACACTTTAGGTATCCATATAAGTAATGAAAATTGTTGGGCCTGGCCCTTTATTAGAAGTAGACATGTTTACACTTAATGACTTATGTTGAGACCCATATAATTAAAATATATTGCTAGTAGACTGAACTGCAATTTTCTAACACTGGTTTCAGTGACACACATTCACTGTGCAGATTTCTACTAAATATGTGTTGTTTTAATCTCAAAATTAGTCTTGAGCGTTAATTGACACACCCATTAAATTATTTCCTTATAACCATATGGTATCCGTTGTTAATTCGAATGTTATTTATCATTTTGCCGTTCATCGTAATTTCTTTTCTGCTTGCCACCATCTTGGACGATGACGTAAATACAGGCATGCTCAATCACTATACATTGACCACTGCCAGTATCCTCCGCAATATAGACAATCCCAGAATCGATAATATGGGCGCCGCCATATTGGCTATTACGTATTTTTGAGTAGTGACTTAATGGACTTTCCTACATTAATAGATAGTGACATCTACAATTATTTTGTGCTGAAAATGAACACACAAAAACCATACCTATGCTTATTTGCTCAAAGAGACATTCAGACAGGAGAGGAGCTTCTTTATGACTATAGTGTGTCTGATCTACCATGGAAGGTTAGTTATATCATATACATCATATTTAATAAATAGATGATGCCATTATCATGAAGAAGCACACATGAATGGATGTCAAACTACTAACATAACTTTTGTCATCAAACAGCTTATGGCTTTTCGCTAACATAATTGTATCCTCAAAAACAGCTGTTAACCCTTTGCATGCTGGGAAATGTGTCTCCTGCTCTAATTCATCTGCTGAATTTCAAAAATTAGCATTTTCTTCGAGTTTTTTTCATAGAATATTATTAGAATAGCAAACAGTTTGGATCCTGATGAGACGCCACATTCTTATTTTTTCCCTGTAACAAAAAGGAAAGAGCATTTATACATTTGTATTTGGTATCTAGCGTCTCTAATTGGTCCACTATCAGGATTGTTTAAATAATGCCCCTTTGGTTAAATTTGCTCCTTCCTTGGAGATCACATCTTTTACAAAAATTAATGAGCTATCAGATTCATCTTATGTTCCAAGTTAATCAACCCCACAAATCAATAAGAGTTCAGCAATCTTTATTATAGCTGTTGAGCAATATTGGGCTTTTTTATGTCCCCCACTATAGTAGTGGGGGACATATTCATTTTGCCCTGTCTGTTGGTCTGTTGGTTGGTTGGTTGGTCTGCTGGTTGGTTTGCGCCAACTTTAACATTTTGCAATAACTTTTGCTATATTGAAGATAGCAACTTCATATTTGGCATGCATGTGTATCTCATGAAGCTGCACATTTTGAGTGGTGAAGGGTCAAGGTCATCCTTCAAGGTCAAACGTCATATAGGGGGACATTGTGTTTCACAAACACATCTTGTTGGACCTTTTGTTTAGTCTTGTGTTATCTGGTACCTTTTATAAAATCAATATTAAGTTACTTTTGCAATAATTTGTAGGAAAAGAAAGCCAATGGTATGTTTAGTTCACAGTTTTGAATGGATGTAATGATACTTTGAATGGTAATATTGGGAAGTAAGTAGGTAAATATTCTTGTTTAAATTGTCTAATTATTGAGTAAGCCAATCTTGTGAAATACAATTTAGCAGAACGTTCAAAGAAAATAAGTTTTTATGGCCAACTTCGCATCATGGTTGTCAGTTTTTTTCAAGGCTGATAAATAGTTATGATAATTTCAATACTGTCAAAAGTATGCAAATGATAGTTGGCACACATATTCATGTACATCTCTTAGGAAAAAAGCAACATAACTTTAAGCGGGTATATTCGATTTTTAAATGCGTTAAATTGTAATATATTGAAACAAATATGCTATAATAACACGCAATATGCAAGAAAAATGATACATTTAAGATGAATTTCATAAAATGCAGCAAATGCAAACTTGCGCACCAAGCTGATTGTGACGAAGATAATTCGTACATATTTTCCTACAATAACCGATGCATTCGTCTTTTAAGTAAGTGTTCGTGTGTCGTATGAATCAATATCGCTGCAGGAATTTAAAATGAACCGTTAAACTAAATTTAGATTCACATCTTACATGCATGATATACATGCTGGCGAATTCGACTGTACAGGCTTTTTCGATTTCAATTTTAAATATTCTGCTTATTTCGCATTTTCCGACAAATGTTCTTCTTTACTTGTATTTTAGTTTATATTGAAATATATGTATAATAAGTTTTTTGCACATTTTATATTAATTAATAAATATTTGACAAGATCGTATATACCCGCTTTAAATGGTCTGCCACCTAGGGCAAACATGTATATGATACTTGAATTATCCAGTGAATGGCAAAATCAAATTCAAAGGTATCATTACAGCCTGCTTGTTAAGATTTAATTTTCATGTTAGTTTGCATGTTTTCATTTTTAGCTCATCTATTTTTTGAAAAAAAATTATGAGCTATTGTCATCACCTTGGCGTAGGGGTCCGATTTGCATTTACAGGGGTTTTTCTGCCTATTTTGGGAAAAGGAGTCTGACCAAATTGGGAATTTTTTATCGACACAATTGGCCATTTTGGGAAATTTTGCTTCGATTAAACAGCTCATTTGGGAAAAAATAGTGAATATATCATGCTTAAATAATTCAGTAGTTTAACAAATAAATTTGTTTTTATTTGTTATTTTGTCTTCTTTATATAAACAGATGCAATATTGGGCGTGTTCAACGTTTATTCAAGTACTGCATTTTTGTTTATTAGTTACAGTTACACTCTGAGATAAGAACTGAACAGTCAAAACCTTATAGCAGATATTTTTTACCAAAACAAACACTGGTTAGTCACACAAGTTATAAGACACTTCATTCTTTAAAGAAAAAAAAAATTTTTTTTTTGGAAGTTGGGACTTTTTTTTAATATTTTGGTTTGGGATCGGGTCCGTTTGCTTTGGGAGTGCCTCCGTTTTCCGGAGGCGCAGACAGTGCTGAAAACCCCCTGATTTAGGTCCACTTTTCTCATTAAGTATCAATGCTTTTGCATTCAAACTTGGTACACTTACTAACTATCAAGAGGGGACTGGGCAGTCAAAGTTAGATAACTCTGGCGTGCATTTTGACAGAATTATGTGCCCTTTTTATACTTAGAAAATTGAAAATTTGGTTAAGTTTTGTGTTTAGGTCCACTTTATTCCGTAAGTATCAAAGCTATTGCTTTCATACTTGCAACACTTATTAACTATCATAAGGGGACTGTGCAGGCAAAGTCATGCAACTCTGACTGGCATTCTGACGGAATTATGGGCCCTTCATACTTAGAAAATTGAAGATTTGGTTATGTGAATTTTGTGTTTAGATCCATTTTACTTCTAATGTATCAAGGTTATTGATTCTAAACTTCAAATACTTTCATGCTATCATGAGGGTACTGTACCTGGCAAGTTGAATTTTACCTTGACCTTTGAATGACCTTGACTCTCAAGGTCAAATTATTTAATTTTGCTAAAATTGCCATAACTTCTTTATTTATGATTAGATTTGACTGATAATTTGACAAAACAACTCTTAACTGACATACCACAATAGACTCCCCCCACCTTATAAATGACCACCACACCCTTACACTATACCCCCCTCCCCCCCACCACCACCCAGCCCATTTTATTTTTTATGTTCCCATTCACTATAGTGGGGGACATTTGGATTTTCCCCTGTTGGTCTGTTTCTGCCAACTTTAACATTTTTCAATCACTTTTGCTATATTGAAGAAAGCTACTTCATATTTGGCATGTATGTGTTTTTCATGGAGCTGCACATTTTGAGTGGTACTTTCTGATAATGGGTTAAAATGAAAGTGAATATCTGTTAACAGTTGCACTGCATAAGCATGAAATAAATTGCCTGGATTATTTCATTTATTTTTCTTACACATACTGCTCTGATAGGGAATACATGTTATAAACATGACTTGCGAGTTTTTCACACCTTTATTGACATTACACAACAGATTAACACCAATGAGCTGTCGAAAGTCGTTTAACCTCTATGCCATTAAAATCTGTTAAATGGACGAATAAAGCAATTAAGCTGTGATCTTCGCCATCTTTGTACCAGATTGCAGAATTTCCAATTTCAGATTTCCAGTTTGCGAAGTCATTTTTGCCAATTCCCAATGGGCAGAATATTTATTTATTAGGTTGTTTACAATGTTTATTATTGCAATATTTCTGCCTAAATACATGTAATAAGAATTGTTGGGCCTCTTACAAGTAATAAACATAGTAGGGTCCCATATAAGAAATAAACATGTTTATACACTAATTTTCGGGTCTCATGTAAGTAATATTGTTGGGTTCCATATAAGAAATACTGTTGAGTCCCATATAAGAAGTATTGTAAGAAATATTGTCAGGTACCATATAAGAAATATTGTTGGGTCCTATATTAGAAGTATTGTTGGGTGCCATATACGAAACATTGTTGGGTCCCATGTATAATAAGCATTGTAAGAAATATTGTCAGGTACCATATAAGAAATATTGTTGGGTCCTATAAGAAGTATTGCTGGGTCCCATTTTAGAAACGGGTTTTTTACCTTCTATAACAGACGCCGAACTAGGCTGTTTGTTTCCCCTTTCTGGTAAAAAAAATTCCACCTAAAAAAAAATATATATTTATTTTTAGCTCCATCTGGCCAGCGGGGCTTATGTCATGGTCCTGTGTCCGTCGTGTGTCCGTGCGTGCGTTAACTTTTTCTTTAAACATCTTCTTCTTCTTCTTTTTACAGTTTTGAGCACGAACAGTCCGTTTTTCACGATTTAAAACGGCCGTTTTTGTAAATATTCACGGACATGAAAGGATTGTGAATTGGCCGTGTCAAAATTGTGAAATGTCCGTCCATGGCCAATCGCAAAGAAGGAAAAAAAGCCCTGAATCCACAACGAATACAATGACACAATACAACATAAAGCTAATTATGGCATGTTCACAGACATTCAAATATTTTGCAGAAATGCATTTGCCGTTGTTATACATTTTTATACACGTATAATATGTACGTAAAAACGACACCCTTCTATTACTCATCATATTAAGGGTTGCCGCATGTGGATATTGTCTTTAACATCTTGAATGGCAAAAAGGGATATTTGTCCGTTAAATGAAGGATTTTTTGGCTGTTTTAAAGAATTTGAAGTATTATAAAATTGTTTATAAGTTTTTGTCACAGTGTATATGGGTTCCTCTACCCCTCCAGTGCACATATTACTCCTCGTCAAATTTTTCTTGGTCATACGTGCACTGTTTGGGTAGAGGAACCAATATACACTGTAAACAAAAAACTATAACTTATGATATACATAACAGCAAAACTTCAGTTGTAATGTCCAATATACTTTTCTGTAGATTTCAGTAAGACCCACCAATGGATAATAATATCAAGGCCCAACTGTTGACTATATATTTATATATATGTGGCGCGTTTCTGAAAAAGGCCCCTTTTGTGTGAACGTCAAATAACGGAGAAATGACGTTGTGAAGATATGCATTATTTTTCGACGTTTAAAAATTATTTTAGACAAACATCACACAAATTTAATCACTATGCTAATTCATTTATTTTAGAACGTGTAATAATACAAATTGGCCATATTACATGTATAGTAATAAACAACAGACAAAACTTCTTGCAAAATTATATCGTCAAAATAGTTGCATTGATATAAAAACATTTTTAGAGTTCACACAGCATCTCTTGAAAATTATAGGTTTGAACAAGTTTTCATTTGATCATATAAAACGTGTACATTATCTGAATAGGAAAAGAACGAACTTTAAGAACATTTTAAAAACTCAATTTATTTTTGTCACATTCATATGGCCTTTTTTTCTAAACCATGTCACGTAAACATAATAGCAAAACCTTCTGTTATCCAAGCCAATATATATTTTCTATAGATTTCAGCAAGACCCACCAATGGATAATAGACATACAAGACCCCACTGTTGACATTATATGTTTACAGTCATTAAGGCAACTGTTGAAGACACCCACAGTCTAGAATCTATACAGGAGTCAGAGCCTCTCATGATACAACATGCCAGTGTTGACTGTGCTGATCATATGCAATCTACAGGTTTCACTTGGTTCTTTCAGAGTCCATGTCAACTGCTGACAGTGAAGAGCCAGGCAGTCTGACCCATGATAGGAAGGAGCCAAGTGAAGAGCCAGCCAGTCTGACCCACGATAGGAGGGAGCCAAGTGAAGAGCAGCCAGTCTGACCCATGGTATTTCTGTTATCTGTTGGGCCTCTTACAAGTAATAACATCGTAGGGTCCCATATAAGAAATAAACATGTTTACACTAATTTCGGGTCTCATATAAGTAATATTGTTGGGTCCCATATAAGAAATACTGTTGAGTCTCATACATGTATAGAAGTATTGTAAGAAATATTGTCAGGTACCATATAAGACATTCTTCAAAAGTTCCAAGGTTACTTTGTCATGGCGATTTGCCAATCATTGGTTCAGCATTTCTTACTTGCTGTCAATATACCTTGAGCGACCATTGCAGTCCTTTTGTTTACTTTAGTCTTTGATACATAGATTTGTTATTTATATTAAACTTGCTGTTAAATCAAGAAATTGTTGTGTTGTTTTATATGCATGTATTTGCTTTGGTTCGAATATGGCCATATTAAATGTATGCAAATGTGTTATCCTTGTCAAATAAAAAATCATTTCTTGAAACATTCAAGGTTCAATATTGAACTTTCTATTTATTATTCAGTACTTATTTTTTATTTTACAAACTGGTACAATCGTTCACAATTACTTCTAAAGTCTAGTTGTGCAAATATGGGATTGCTTAAGCCATTTAAGAATTATGGTCTTTGTTTCATATCCCTGTACAGATGAGATATTGTGACCTGAAGGTTTCTTTATTATGGCACAATATTTATTTAGACTTTCAGCAATTATACTACATTCTCTTCCAGTTTAATGGCATACATACATACATGTATACTTCGGCTTTTATACAGAAATAAGTAATTATGTTGAATTTGCTTGCCATCAATTTGTGAATAAATATAATAAAAACTTTTATGGAGACCTTTGATTTTGGCAGCTTTTGTATGACAGAAAATGGTTATCTGTGAGAACCCAATAATGATTTTAAATTGTTAGACCCAATTGTTATATTTAAACATAAATTTTGGCATATATACAGGAAGTAGCTATTTTCAAAATGGCGGATCATGTAAATACCAAACCATGTGTTGGCTTTTTCAGAATTAAACATTACAAAATTTTGACTCTGTAATGCATGGTGTGATTACAAAGAATTTGGAGCACCATAATGACTACAACTATACAGATAAAAGCTTTCTTGTGTACATCTTTTCTGTAGAAGATGCAAAACAAATTGTTAAATTGGCAGCAAACTGGAATGATGACTGCATATTTGTGAATATAATCAAGAATTAACATGCTTTATAGATTCTTGACATGACTCATGGTGAACTAAAATTGCTTGCAAAGCATCTGGGACATGATGTGAAGACCCACAAGGAATATTATCAGTTGTCTTCCAGTACCATGGAACTCTCAAAGGTATATATTTCATTAATAAAAATCTTTAAATTTTCCATACACAGATATTTGAAAAACTAAATGCTATATTGTAACTAAGAGGGCTAAAAGAAAGAATAATTTAACAGGCAGCCACAGTAAGACCATATCTGATGTTGACTTTGACTAGTATGCTTTGCATTAATGGCTTTTTATGCCCCCTGGATCGAATGAACGGGGGTATATTGTTTTTGGCTTGTCTTTCTTTGTATGTGTGTGCGTGTCAAGGTGTGTGTGTGTGTCCAAAACTTTTACCAAAACTTAAACGTTTGATCATAACTTTTGAAATATTGAAAACAGCAACTTGATATTTGGATTACATGCGTATCTCATGGACCTGCACATTTTGAGTGGTGAAAGGTCAATGTCATCCTTCAAGGTCAAAGGTCAAATAAAAAAAAGCGGCACAGTAGGGGCATTGTGTTTCTTACAAACACATCTCTTGTTGTGAGTGTGTTTTGTGCTACAACCAATGTCCATGCCAAGGTGTAAACTCTCCAGTTCATGTTATTGTTGTTTTGTCTATTTAGCCCTCATTGTCATACTGTTTAGTGTTGTCTGCTAATTTGTTGCCATTGTTGACTATTTATATTATTGTGGCTTTTCTTCTTCATTTATTCAATGGGAATTTTGGTCACTGACCAGCTTTTCATTAATTAAGTTCTTTACCGAATGGTATCAATAAATGCAATATCTAAAGGCATGTACATCACACAAGCTAGCATTAATATAAAGCGTAATTATACCCACTTACCTATGTGTAATGGGGGCTATATAAAAGTCACTTTGTCGGTCTGTCCCGAAATTTCATCCGATCTTCACCAAACTTGGTCACAAGTTGTATCTAGATGATGTCTAGGTCAAGTTTGAATATGGGTCATGCCTGGTAAAAAAACTAGGTCACAAGGTCACTTAGTGCTTTTAAACACAAGTTTGTCTGGACCATAACTATTTCATTTATTGTTAGATTTTTAATTGACTTGGTTTTGATTTGTTCACCATCATGGGACCGTGTGTTGCGCGAAAGAATTGCGTCGATATCTCCAAGAACTTAGGTCAAGGTCACTTTTGGGAGTTCAAGGGTAAAATGCTTGTCGGGCCATAAACTTTGTCATTCATTGTGAGATTTTAAAATCATTTGGAACAATTTGTTAACCATCATTGGAGGGTGTGTCGCGCAAAGAATTTCATCTTGTCCGGGCAATAACTGTGTTGTTCTTTGAGATTTTAAAATCAGTTGGAACATTTCACCATCATTGTAAGGTGTGTTGTGCGAAAGAATTACGTCGATATCTCCAAGGTCACAGGTCACACTTTGAGTTCAAATGTCAAAAATGGCCATAAATGAGCTTTTCTGGGCCATTACTATGTAGTTCATTGTGAGATTTAAAAATCATTGGCACATTTGTTCACCGTCATATGACTTGTGTGTCACGTGAAAGAGTTACGTCAATATCTCGAAGGTCAAGGTCACACTTTGTTCAAAGGTAAAAGAAGGCCATGAATGAGTTTGTCTGGGCCATAACTATGTTGTTCATTGTGAGATTTTAAAATCATGTGTTCACCGTTATGGATGGTGTGTGGCAGGAAAGAATAATGTCGATATCTCCAAGGTCAAGGTCATGCTTTAAGTTCAAAGGTCAAAAATGGCCATAAATGATAATGGCATAATAATTCTTAAAAATAGCCATTAATTAGATTCTCTTGTGTGGATGGGGCACGTGGGGGTATAGGGTCACGTCTGTGACAAAAGCTCTAGTTTCTTTAAGTGTTGTGGCAGATAATTGAGATTATATTATTTGTAGGGCTGTGTAATTTACAAATATGGTACTGTGCAGACTTTCACAAGCTGTCAACAAAAATAGCATATGGCAACGTTTGTGTTCAATTATAATTGATATTGAAATAAAAAGTGAGGTCAGGGAACTATGGATTGCTACTGTTGTTATGATGGAAGTATTGTTGACACTGGAATATTATGGTCTTCTTGAAATTTTATAGGTTGCCCTGATGTTGTATGCTGTTGAAATGGTAAAGTCAATGAGTGGAAGGGAAGGCAGATGAAGGACATAGTAGTAGAAGGTTTGATTATAGAATTTTATTAATATAATTCATTTTACTGAATTGGGATGGAGAATTTTGTTACTTTCTCTCCTATGGCTGTCAGTAAATTCGACTGAATGATCATTCTTCAGAACAAAACAGAGCGCTTGAGAACAGACAAACGATGTAAAACATTGTTTGAAAGGCGGGGCCCTTGTTTTGGCCACGTTAATTCAATAAGTCTAAAATTTACGTGGTAAAAATAGGCAAACCTATTTTATGTGCCTTGAAAATTGTTTATCCTCTTAAAGAAATGCTAATGCAACAAAATACTTTTTAACAACCTTGAAGTATTGAAAATATTTACTGTCGTATCAGAGTGACTTCTGGTTATTTTTTTCTAAATAGTTATTTCTAAAATAAAAAAATCATTTTTTACAGATTTACCTCTTCCAATTGAAGACGAAGATGGCCATCAAGAAGGTAAAATAGTTATTTATACCCATGATAGATCATTGGCCACTGTTCATTTGTATTATGAAAGTGGTCCATAACAGAGTCATTGTTATGGTAGCCCATTAAAAAAAAAAGGAAGTATAGGAATACCTTTAGATTGGACACCTTAGGATAAATAGTTTATATGCTCATTAGACATTTCTGTTTCTGAGTTATTTTAATGATTTAAAGGATAAATAACTTACTTGCAAGTATGAAGATTTTCTGATTTTAAATTGTAAGCAGGTCTTATAAACATATTTAGTGGGGGATATGTGTGTTGTTA